>NC_087213.1:2913188-2973188 GCF_015104395.2 Macrobrachium nipponense | reverse complement strand
ATTTGACCTGAGTGGCCATATGATGATTGTAAACCAAACTGTGTAGTCAACCTCCACTAGTCGATGTCGTTGGTGGCATTTTGTGTTACCAGGTCTATTTGATGCTAAACTGCATATGAAATTATGCTAATATGCCACATCTATCAAAATTATGCTTGTGGGGATGATAACATTATGCTACTATTATGCTAACTTAGAGCTCACTTCTCGTTTGTTGCTAAACTCTACATGAAAATGTGCTAAATCTATCAAAATTATGCTAATGTTATGCTAACTTAGATCTCATTTCCCAATATATATGAAATTATGCTAAATCTATCAAAATTATGCTATTGGGATGACAGAGTTAGGTTAATTTTATGCTAATAGATCTCATTTCTCATTTGATGACAAACTCAATAGGAAATTATGCTAATGTTAAGTTAAATTAATATTTTATTTTCACAGAGAATATAAATATATAACATATAAATACAATTGACCATTAAATATGAAAGTTGATAATCCAATCCTATTTACAGGAAATATCTTTATGGACCTTAGCATGTCCTTAGAAAGATTAAATTTGATGCAATCACCTGCTTTCTTGATACCTTCACTGAATGTGAGTTCATTTGTTAGTGAAACATTTGAATATTTTTTTTTCTTTTTCTTTTTCTTTTTTTTACCATGGAGAAATGTGCTCACAGTGCATAAGGTGATGGTTAGCAAGGCTCGAACTAACTTTGAAAGAATAGGATATTTTTTAATTAGATAAACTTTAACCCAGAATGACTCGGTGTCGATGTTTACATGAAGAAAACTGTCATTATCGTCACTTGTAATTAATTAGTGCACGCCATTCTCTATCCAAGTCCTGTTTTTCGTTCTCCAAGATTATTTTTGGTATTTTGTTTTGCACTTATGTCATGAAACAGACAGTTGTGACTTTCTTTTCTTATGTGACAGATTGAGAAACCTAATTTGTTATATATCATGTACATTTTTTTATCAAAATAAGTCGGGTTTATTTGTTATTTGTAATGATTCTACATATATTTGTGCCAAACTTCACAAAATTATGCTAAATGGGTCGTTATGCCAAATATTACGCTACATGACGAAATTTTTCTCAAATATGCTAAAAGCATCAAATGATGCTACTGCATCTGGTAACATTGGTGGGGGTGTACTACGCTGCTATTGTTTTGGTATGCGCACAGTTTTCGCTTTTACAGGATTTCCTTGGTGTAGCAAGTATTCATCCTCTATTTTTTTTTAGACAGTCCTAGTCTAAAAACTATGCACACGCATGTATGGGTTTCGTACTAAATGCAGTGTTTGTGTTAGGTTTGATAGTGAGGAAAATGTATATCATAAAAATCGACAATTATTAGTAGTAAAGTATGAAAAATATACAAAGACTTTTGAACACTGTTCTGAGGTTTGGTAGTGAGAGCGATGTATCATAAAAATCCACATTATTAGTGAAGGATAAAAAGTATGCAAAGGCTTTCGACATCAACGGTGTTAACGTAAACACAGTAGAGTATAGTAATACAGGCGGTCCCCGGGTTACGACGGTTCCGGCTTACGACGTTCCGAGGTTACG
Organism: Macrobrachium nipponense; assembly: GCF_015104395.2. Classification (NCBI taxonomy): domain Eukaryota; kingdom Metazoa; phylum Arthropoda; class Malacostraca; order Decapoda; family Palaemonidae; genus Macrobrachium; species Macrobrachium nipponense. Next base: position 2,971,597 of record NC_087213.1, on the reverse strand, counting down.
ACGCTTTTTCTTAAATATTCAATGGAAAAATCCGTCCTGGGTTACGACGCTTGTTCCGAGGTTACGACGCTGATGCTTCCGACGCTCCGAGTTAACGACGCTTTTAAAAAACGCATACTATGATAAAAATCCTTTATAGTTTAGCACAGTATATTAATAAAAATAAGTTTTCTGGTTAGATTACAACAAAAATTTTGAGATTATGATGATTTTCGACACTTTTTATGTTGCTTTTTCTATGTTTTTTAGTGACGCCTCATATGCGGAACTAGTTCCGAGCGAATGAATACATACTAGTTTACATATAACAGTCCAAAAGCGCAAATAATGAAAAAATCATTGCTTGTTTCCAGTAATAATAACAAAACGAAGTTTCTGGTTAGATTACAACGCAAATTCCAAGTATCCAAAGAGAGACATTATCCAGTAATTTGATCAGAGAGAGAGAGAGAGAGGAGAGACAGAGAGAGCGAGAGAGAGAGAGGAGAGAGAGAGAGAAGGGCGTCTTACCGACGCTCCGAGTTTAATGACGCTTTTTAAAAAACTCATACTATGATAAAAATCCTTTATAGTTTAGCACAGTATATTAATAAAAATAAGTTTCTGGTTTAGATTACAACAAAAATTTTGAGATTATGATGATTTTCGACACTTTTTATGTTGTATTTTTCTATGTTTTTTAGTGACGCCTCATATGCGGAACTAGTTTCCGAGGCGAATGAATACATACTAGTTTACATATAACAGTCCAAAAGCGCAAATAATGAAAAAATCATTGCTTGTTTCCAGTAATAATAACAAAACGAAGTTTCTGGTTAGATTACAACGCAAATTCCAAGTATCCAAAGAGAGAACATTATCCAGTAATTTGATCAGAGAGAGAGAGAGAGAGAGAGAGAGATAGAGAGAGAGAGAGAGGCGTCTTCCGACGCTCCGAGTTAAGGACAGAGAAGTGTTCGTTTCGTTAAACGGCCTCTGACTCATGCCAGTAAATGTTTGTTGATACTAATATAAGCCTATTTAAAGATACGTTTACTTTAATTAGTCTATATGATACGTAAATAGTAATCAACTGTTCTTGTAGCCCTCAATATTTGGCAAAATCGAAGTATCCAAAGAGAGACATTATCCAGTACGTAATTTGATCAGAGAGAGAGAGAGAGAGAGAGAGAGAAGAGAGAGAGAGAGAGAGAGAGAGAGAGAGACGCTTTGGCAACAATGGTCTCGGGGGTTTTTATAGCTTCCTTCTGCTTGATGATCGTGGATATTGTAGAAGGATTTCGACCATACTCGTTTTGCCAAATCGACGATACGAACGCCACGTTCATGCTTTGCTATAATTTCATGTTTTGCTTCCATCGAAATCATTTTCTTGGTTTTTTATTTTTTGTTTATCACCTGCTTTGTCTTTAGCTTTGAGACCCATGGTTAATAATAAAATAGACAAAATAACACGAAAAATAGGCGCAAATACAACGAACTAAACAACGACGTGTTAACATGCAGCACCAACAAACAAACAGACTGAATGCCATTTATCGGTCGCCTATACAACTAACACTCATCGCAAAATCGTATCTCAAATATTTCGTTGTATATCAAAGCTTGTATTTTTCGCAAATTTTCTGTTATATCTCAAAACATTCGTATATTAGGGCAATCGTATGTCAAGTTTCCAATGTAATTTGATCAGAGAGAGAGAGAGAGAGAGAGAGAGAGAGAGAGAGAGAGAGAGAAGAGAGAGAGAGAGAGAGAGAGAGAGAGAGAGAGACGCTTTGGCAACAATGGTCTCGGGGATTGACGTAACGTTTATTTTCTGAACAGATAGGACAGAGAAGTGTTCGTTTCATTAAACGGCCTCTGACTCATGGCAGGAAATGTTTTGTTGATACTATATAAGCCTATTTAAAGATACATTTACTTTAATTAGTCTATATGTACGTAAATAGTAATCAGCTGTTCTTGTAGCCCTTCGACAAGATTTTGCAAAATCACTCCAGGTTGTACAGAAAACGTTCAAGAATGTAGTGTCACCAGAGGATTACAATAGTTTTTACTTCAAGAACCAGCATTCTTTTATGAAAATACTCCAGGTTGTACATAAAACTACAGGAAACGACATGTAGTGTAACCAAAGGATTACAAGTAAGGTTTTTATAACTTTTTATTAGTTTAAGACATATTTCCAAGCGTCGTTCCGGCTTACGACGATTTTCGGCTTACGACGCGTCTCAAGAACGAACCCCCGTCGTAACCCGGGGACTGCCTGTATTCTACTGTATTGTATAATTATGAATTTATATGGCACAGATTATTCTTCACGGGATTGTGAATTTCTTCGCAAGTAAAAGCAGTGTTTAGTACGTGTGTGGTTCGGTAACGAATGCAATCTTTACACTTGGTTAGGCTTCCTGGTAAAGAAGAGGTTAGTATGTAATTTGGCCCCCGTAGGGGAGACATCCCTATTTAGGATATTATATGAAGAAAGTTTTAGTATCTAACATTTACAGAAAGCTATTTTGAAGTGATTTTGTACATACAGGATGTATACATATGCACAATACAGAGGTTTTGTTTAACAATCTGCCTCATGCCACAAGCTGGCAACGTTTTGTAGGCAAATTTTCGTAAGTTACGATACATAATTCGGCTTAATGTTAATATTTCATTAATTTACTGGGTATACTGTAATAGTTAGGCTTGTTTTTCAATGTTTTATCATGTTGGAAACAAGTTTTGTGCCTACCTGTTACTCTGCATTCTGCATAGTAGTAGCTAGCCTATGGCACCTGATTAACCATTGGTAAAACAGCTGCATTGGATGTAGGCCAGTTTTTATTCATATACAGTATACTAATTTAAAAACAAATATATATCTAATATGATATTTATTTAACTCTGAACTTATTTAATTGTAATTTATGTGTACTGTTTTGTATAATAAGGCAAATTTAGGGTAGTAATGGGTGGTCAGGAACGGATTAATCCATTGTCGGTTATTTCTTATGGAAAATATTTATTCAGATCTTAGTAAATTTAATTTCGACGCCTCTTTTGGAACGGATTATCATTGAGGTCCGGGGCTCTGCTGCATAGCTTTTGATGAAAGAAAAGTAAAATGGCCTAATTTATGGTAGTAGTACATAAGAGCTAAATTAATCTGCATTAGGTGTTATACATTTAAGATTTGAAAGTTGATTTCCCCAGTACTGGGAAGGGAAAGAAAGATTAAAAGTTTGGCACTGAAGAATTTAAAATACAGTATTGAGTTAAGGGTTACAGTTGCCATGATAGAGTATCGAGTTTAAGAGTTAGTTTTCAATTTGTGCATAATACGTAGTGTCCTGTGTTAGTTCTTTGTCCTGAGTATACCTTTCCATCTTCCCTGCCTACCGTACTGCAGTATGACGGGGTACCAGTTGTAAGTACAGTACCTCCATGTAATGCACACTAGATTTTTGAGTATGAAAGGTGATTTTTGAGTATTTTCATCCGAGGATGACTTCAGTATGTTTTACAGTATTTGTATGAGCTGATACATTAACACCTGGTTGTCCTTAACAAACCCTGTACATATTTGGATATTGAAATTTTCTAGCACATCTTTCCTTATTAAAGTACTATATGCATTCATTTGAAACCTTTTGTTTTTGGTGTTTGCTAGATGTTAAATTTTACACAGTACTTTTGTGAAGGAATGACATAAACTTTTTGACATCAAAGTTTCCTTTTAAAGGAAAAAATTGAGTAGATATTGGTGATATGCGTCTGTGCCAATTGATAAGCATGTGGCACAGTATTCTGGTACAAAATTTTGTGGGTCTGGCATGGTTCCAACAAGAATCACAGCTTGAACTCCCTTATTGCTGCTTCAGATATCATAGACCATTCATTGTAAAACTGGATTTGTACAAAGGGGTAGTAGCATCATTTTAGTGGATCACTGATTGTTTAAAAATTAGGTATATCTGAACATACTGAACGGCTTGTTTTTAGCATTTTTATCATGAATTGAATCGTTCAAATCACTCTAGTCCAGATTGCTCGTAAAATATGTGGTAAGTCTTTTATTAAATGTATATGTTTAGATTTTAAACCATGTATTTTCCATGATTACATATTAAAGTTAAATTTTTTTGTCTTGTCCAAATAGAATTATAAAAGTTATCTTATGAAAGTTATTGTTATTAAATAGTTTAACCAGATCTTTGATCTAATTGATTTAGCTCTCACAGGGCTGGCCTCCATATGCAGGAAATTATACACACAGTATTTTGAGTTAGAAATCTTGCTAATCAAAATCAAAATTGTCAAGTTGTTGCTGAATTTTATGATTTCTGTTGCAGAACTACACTTCAGGAACTGATGGATGAAGCATATTTAGAGCACGATGCCTAGTGAGTAAAATTACTGTTTTGTTGTTGGTACTTTATAATTTCACTAATGAAAAAGAAAATATTAAACAAAAGGAAAATATATACTGTATTTGTTGAAAAGGTTCCAGCTCATATAACTGTTTTCCACTATATAGTGCAATTGCTCTATAGTCTCGCATTGCTATTTAACATTTGTTACATATTTCACTAATAAAAAAGAAATAATTGAAAAGAAATCGCATACAATATATCTTGAGAAGCTTTCTGTTCATAACTTTTCCATCACAGTCCAGTGCTCTCTAGTCTTATGTTGATTTATAACATGTTATCTTGTTTTATTGCAGCTGTTTGTTTGAGGGGGTCATGAAAGGTCTGGAGCCGTGGTACATAGTTAGTGAACATCTGCAGCAACCAGATCCTCGCTCAAACATTATAAATGCTCAGCCGTTTGCACGACCACAGGTTTGACACTTCCATTCTGTTAAACTTCAAAACTTATGAAATTTTGCAATTAGAACCTAAAATACAGTTATTTACAAGGGCTATTACTGTAATAGATTGTTTTCCGTTTTTTGTATGCTATTAATGATGGATGTTTTCTCATTATAGGATATAGGACCAACCAATTTATTAGTTCAAAAATTAACAAGTATCCATGACAACTTGCTGCAACGCCACGACGTAGCATTGTATAACCATCTTGCACGTTTGGAGATTCCTCCACAAATATATGGAATGTGAGTGATTTTATTATTGTCTTTAGCACTGCATTTTGTACAGTTGAACTTTTACAAGTTTTTACTGAAATTTTTAACTTAATTTTGTTTGAAATTGGGCCAGTGTCTTACGAAAATATTATCCTGTTATAATTTTCTTAGAGAAAATAATTAATGTTCCCACCTTTATTTTACAGCCGATGGGTACGCTTATTATTTGGGAGGGAGTTTCCTTTACATGACTTGTTGAATGTATGGGATGCTATTTTTGCTGACTGTCAGGCAGCATTCCCTCTTGTAGATTTTCTCACAGTGGCTATGTTGTCTTTCATCCGTGAACCTTGTGAGTAGATGGTATAATTCCAATTTTATGGTTGTAGTCAATACTCTTGTATTAATTCGTCCCTCTTTTGACAAACTGGTGTAGTGTTTTTTTTTTTTTTTTTTTTTTCTCTCTCTCCAGCCAAAGCAATTCAGCTTGTGATACTCCATAACATACCAAATCTTCAGCAGTCTGAATTATTGTCACATTTTGAATTAAATATCCTCAAATGATGTGCTAATTAGAAGCTCTGAATACCAAAATCTTTCAAGCCTACTTGGGGAAAAAATGTCTTATACCATTTCATCAAACCTTGGACGAATTATTTCATGGCAGTGCATATATACCTTAAGGCCGTTTTGAAGGATTAGCCATCTTGGTTAAATGAAGTACTAGTAAATCTTTTAGCATTTTATATTTGTTACGACATCAGGGAGGTCGCAATAGGTAAAAACTTACCTCTTCGAGGTATCTTGGTAACGCTGGCTTGAGTGCGGTACCACTCTTTGACAGAGATGTCTTAGTATCCTAGAAAATAACTCAAATTGGAAACCAAAAAAAACTGGGGATTGGATGAAAAACATGTCCACATCTCTTTCTCTCCAATAGTCAAAGATTTACAATTGATATAAATTCCCCCAATGAAAATACACAAAAGTCATTAGTCCCCTCCCTAAAACTAGCACCACTCTGTTAGGTTGATTACCAGATCCATCTGAGAAAGAAAGAATCCCACATAAATAAATTGTAAATAAAATCAAAATGATAATAATCAATTCTGGAACAAATGTCATACAAGAAAGATAACACCTCTGAAACAAATGATTTAAATGTAAAAAAACAAAGAAACACTCTGTCATAAATGTGAGTATGCTTACCTATTTCAGCAGCAAACACGCACACTAAGAAAAAAAGACTAGTTCATGCCGAGTACGACCTCCAAGTAGTGTCCAATTATCCCTCATCTTCCATATCACAGTGTAACAGATGTGCACGCACACTTGTACGTACAGCTAATAGTCCCACCGATGAGATATGACCAAAACCAGATCAGAAATGTACCTACTTCCACCCATGTACAAACATGCGACTTCTGTGCCCTTGGTTGTGGATGCATGAATGAGCTGAGCTCACACATCAGCCATCTCCAAAAAGTGATGAGTTACAAAATCCCGCTCTGTCTCCATGGGAGCCAGTGGTGACTACAAAAATGTTCCGACACTTGCTTTTCCAACCTTTTGAACTGAGATTTTGGTATCCTCTCTACAGTGCTGCAAACCAGACTATGCACTTGCACAGTTGCTGAATTATATTCACAATGGTGTTCATATATTGATAATGCCTGTTTTATATTCATTGCTCCTTTGCAGTAAATGCCCTACATTTATGCTGCAAAATATTCTTCTTGGCTAGTAGTCACCCCTTTGATATAGATGATCTGAAATTTAAATTTAAAATGCCTGTCTTTGTTTAAAAAGATCTCCATTGTAAGACTCAGTCATTGATACTGCTTTATTGCAATTTCCAGTACTTGGTGGAGATTACACTACCTGCTTAAATTTCCTGATGCGGTATCCAGCGTCTGCAGATGTGCAGTACATAATAATGCTGGCCTTACACCTACGTAATCCAAAAGTAAGATTTTTATTTTTTATCATAAAACTAAGTGAGATAGAAGCAGTAGTATTAACAAAAATTTTAAAAATTTAATGGAATTGAGTCATTCTTTCAATAGTATGCCCACCCAGAGGAATTGCTTTCTTTTGTTTTGGAACGTGCTTTATTACTTTTCATTTTTCAGATTTGGTGAGTTTTTCTTAATGATTTCCATGAAGACATACTCTAGTGCTCATCATTGTTAATTAAAGTTTCAAGTTTTCTCCACACTGCTCATGCATCCAGTGTATTTTCTGTATGAATTTCCATCTGAATTTTGTTACTTTCATCAAAAAAATTCAAAAGAAATCAAGGAAGAGCTATCCAATTTCTTGTTTACACAGTGCAAAAGTATAATTTGCCTTTCCATTCATACAAAATTAATTACTTTGTTCCGACACGGCATACAAACCTTCGGTCCTTTTACAATAGGAAGGTTACTAGCGGCAGCTGGATAGGTCGTAAGCTTTCGAACAAGGGGTTCGGTAGTTAACTGCTTGTCCGACAGGCGCACGCGCGACTGGGAGGTAAACAATCACTTTTGCTTTCGGCCTGCTGGCGTGTAGACGTGTGTATCATCGCGCTCTGCCCGCTTCATCGTCGTTGCTTTCGCATGGTTGTGTTTTTCTTTTTCTATTTATCTAGTGAAACTGAATTGTAAGTACAATCATTTCATCTTTATTTCCATTGAATTCAATTGTGAATTAAAGGATCTTGGTTTCTCCACGCCCTCCGATTACCCGAGTGCCGGGACTGAAGGGCGTAAGTGCGGGAATTCATTTTTCCCAGAAATGATCCTCGCATTGTGTATGCTCGGTGCCGAGGGCGGGAGAGCGCTCGCTCCGAGCTTATATTTTGATTGGAAATGTATAGATGAAAATCGTAAGTAAGTACCCTTTTTCCCATTTCATATTTTTTTGACCTGTATGCTCGTTGCCGAGCGAATGCGCTCGGCACAAAAAACTTATTCTGTATGGAAGTGGAATCGCAAGTACAGTATTCTTTTCATTTTCATATATTTATTTTGATTGTAGCAATACTCATTTTGGATCAGTTTCCGCTCTTACCCGGAAATTGATCCTTTCCCCTTTTCATTTGAATGAAGTGAAATCGCAAGTGCAGTATTCTTTTTCATTTTCATATTTTATTGAGATTGCATTATTTACTTGGATCAATGTTTCCGCTCTTACCCGGGAATTGATCCTTCTCCTTTTTATTTTGTATGAAGTGAAATCGCAAGCGCAGCATTCTTTTTCATTTTCATATATATTTTGATTGCATCAATTCATTATGGATCAAGGTTTCCGTTCATAATCGGGAATGGATCCTTTTACCCTTGTGCTCTGTACCGAGGGCGCAAATGCGCTCGATCCGGGCCCTTATTCATTGTGAAGTGAATCGTAATGCAAGATTCTTTTTCATTTTATTCCTTTTATTATTGATTGCATCAATATTTATTTGGTTCAAGTTCCGCTCAGTTAGGGAATTGATCCTTATGCCCTTGCATTCGGTGCCGAGGGCACGATTGCTCTCGGGCTCTTATTATTGTTGGGTACATGGGTGCTCTGCGAGGGTGGGGAACGAGAATATCTCTCTCTCGTTCCTCTCTCCTCTTCTTCTCTCTCTTCTCTCTCTCAGATGGCCCTTCCCCTGGGGGGGGGGTGGGGGGGGGGGGGGGGGGGGGGTTATCTGGGTTCTTCTCCTCGCCCGATCCGTTGAGCGCGGGGGAGGGCGCTTGGTGCCCGATGTACAATTGTATTCGGGGTCTTCCGCTCGTTCGGTGTGGGGCTCACACACACACACACACACACACACACACACACACACACACACACACACACACACACACACACACACACCCCCGTGTGAGGGGACTTCCCCCCACTAATCACTACTACTGTTATTTTCTGCAGGTGCTACTGCCACGAGGGTGGACCTTGGTGAGGTATGGGCGTCCTTCGATTTGCAGGGCGTGCCTAGTGTCCAGGGCTGCGGTTCTATGTCTGGGCCTGCTGCGGTCACCCATGGAGTGGTGACAACGATATCGACTCCAGGTGACGACGTCTCTCCTCACCTGGTGTACTCGCCTCACGTGGTAACAGTCTTGCCTACAGCCGCTGTGAAGTGCCGTTCGCCGTACCGAGAGGGGGGCGTGCCGCCGCCGCTCGTGGTTGCCGCGCTGCCGCGACCACACTTCCGCTGCCCTAGAGCTCGCCCGTGGACCTGCCGCCGGTACCAGGATGTTGCTGGCTGCTGCTCCACCTCCTGTTTCCGGTGCTGCCTGCCGTACCTGCCGATTCTGTGCTGACTGTCCATGCAGTTGCTGAGCTGGCTGTCCCTGCCGTTGCTGCGCTGGCTGTCCCTGCCGTTGCTGCGCTGGCTGTCCCTGCCGATGCTGTGCTGGCTGTGCCTGCTGTTCCTGAGATGCCCATACCTGCTGACGTCGTCCCTGTTCGTGGTGGTACTACCCCAGACTTTGGTCTGTCTGTACAGGTGCGTCCGGGCCCTGTGGCTTCGGCTACAGCAGCCCCGGCTCCGCCCTGGGTGGCAGATCTTACGTCTGTCCTGAGGAAGCTGACGAAGAAGAGGAGGAAGGTGTCGTCGTCGTCTTCATCTTCTTCATCGTCGTCGGCTGCCGCCTCTTCCCCTTCGACTTCTAAGGCTTCACAGCCGAGGAAGAAGAAGGTTGCCTCCTCCCTCCTAAGAAGTCTCCCTCGGGAGCTTCTCGGGACCCGTCTCACCTCGGTGGGACTGGAGGGTTCTTCCGCTGGTCCTCCTGCTCCTTCGGGAGCGGGGCCCGTCTCTTCTTCCGCAAGGAAGAAGACTACGGGTACCAGAGGGGTACCGGCTAACACCGGGTACTTCCTCGCCTGGTGTCAGTGGTTCTGCCACTGCATCAGGCTCCGTCTCGGCCTCTCTTTCGCGGGAGGTACCGAGTGTACGGTCGCCTACCAGCGACCGTGCAGCCAGGAACCAGACCTCTGAGCCCGCTCAGCGTCAGGTTCACAGCATGGAGCGGAAGACTGGTGACAGCCGCTCACGCGACTCTCATCAGACCAGCTCTCGCTCTCGTGGCGACCAGCTGGCTACCCGGGCTGACGTGACGGTCCACGACCGGCCACGGGCTGAGGCTGGGAAGAGGTCCCCCGTTCGCCGGTGCCAGCCACGGCTGGAACCAGCGACGTGACGTGACGTGCCGTGAGGACAAGCACTGGTCTCACCGTGACAGTGGAGCTGCAGGTCGCCTGACCGTCGCTCTCACAGAGAGCGATCGGGTACGGCAACCAGCACCAGCTCTTCTGACACTCGAGATCAGGGCCGCTGTGCTCAGTCCAGCCGTTCTCCACAGCGAGACGGTTCGACCAGGCCTGCAGCTCGATCGCCGCCGTGGGTTGACGATCGCCTGCAGCCCTCCAAGCCTGCTGGTTCTGCCAGCGAGCGAGGAGGAGCGTCAGGTCTGCCTCTCCCGTACCTTCAACCTCCTCGGGTTACACCGGGAGGAGCGAGGTATTGAGGAGTGATCGTGAGGGGTGCGCCCCTCATGATCCCACCACGACGCCCTACGTGCCAGGCATGGTTCTTGGACCGGCCAGGACGTATGTGCAAGTGGCTGGAGGAGACCGAGAGGGCTGTCGCTGTTCCCCCTTCTTAGGAGGAAGGTTCTCGGAATATGCTCTTGTTCGAAGGGCTTAACGGTCCTACTCTGCAAGATGCTGTGACTTCCGAGATCCAGAGGAACTTTGCCGAGGTTATGGCGCAGATTCGTCAGCGCAGCGACCTCGGGGAAGGATTGCCGCTCCTACCAGCAGCCACGTCTCGGCTCGAGTTGTTTTGGGGCCCGAGAGGGAACCCAAATCGACGGTGGGTCTGCCGCGATCGGAGCTTGCCGACTGTGTTGAACCAGGTAGTCTCTCGTCTCCGGACAAGAAGGCTCTCTCAGTTCTGGCTGGTTGAACAAGCTACTTCCACATCCTCTACTGAGACAGAGGCTTTTCTATGTGTCTTCGGACACCGTATTTGAATACCCCTTCGGTCCTCCTGAGAGGTTTCGACCTCGACGAGGACTGGAATGAGTCGGAGGACGGTATCGGCTCTCTCTTGTCAGGTGTCGATCAGCCCCACCCAGACGATGTTCACAGTGGCAGCAGACCCTTACCTACAGTATGAGTTTGTAACCCTCCTCGGGAAAACGTTTTCTCCTGACGATACGTTTTCCCAGGCTCTGAGAGGCGGCGATGGCTGCTCCTTTTCTTCTCCAACTGCTAGTTCCACTGGGAAGGCGAGCCATTATCCAATTCCTCCCCCATTCCCTCTCTCCTTACGGCTACGAGGGAAAGGGGAGGGATCCTACAGAGATTTCTCTGTAAGATCCCACGTTAGGGACTGCGCTACCGGGGGGACCTTCGGGTCCTACCTGACGTAAGCCCTGGTCGTTGAGGAGGGATCCTGCCCCTTTCTCGATTTCTTACGGGAATCGAGAGGACACCAGCCGATATCGTTTGACGAATTCGGTGGGGTTTCGCAGAGTGCTTAGAATTCTACGGAATTTCTAGCGCACTCAGTGTTCGGAGTTTTTTACGATCTCCAAACACTTAGGCGAGACCATGGTCCAAAGTGAGCGAGAATCCCCGATAATTGTTACACGATAATCGGGAACCTCGCTTATGCTCGAATTCCTGTAATTTCTAGCATTTGGAAGAAGACTGCTGCTGAAAGAAGAGTATCTCACAGTAGGCGATTAACCTGGAATAGAGAAGAACGGACGGGAACTTCCAGTTTGGCTTGAACTATCGTCTTCGGTATTCTGTTCACCATTGAGCTTTCCTTTGGGAAAGACTTCTCCTTCACTCTCTTGACTAGAGAACGAAAGGCGGTCGATCTCCAATCCTTATTCTCATTCCTCGAGGGGAAAAGAATTTAGGATGGAGGTCGTTTTACAGAACCTACAAATATACTACGTATATTACCCTCGCGACATAATTCTTTTAACAGTTGAATTGTCCGGGGGGTAGGCGCATACCGTAGTTAACTCTACGGTTTGTGACCGAGACGAATTGTATCTTAATTGAACTGCAACTCGGGGTTGCCTGCAACCTCCCAGCAGTTATCAGTTTCGATTTTAGATACTTGGTATTGTCACGACAACACGAAATCAGCATTTGTATTTACCGAAATCCGTTTCGTTTAAATATAATTGCTAGAGCGTATTCTTTATGCTCGATGGTTCTAGCCGAACGCATTCCTTCGTGGAAGGAATTACCTGGCAACTCAGGATGACGAGTCACCGAGAGCTACTGCGTATTGAACTGCCTGATAGCAGCTCAGTATCAGCTAGGTCTCCGAGATGCACAGTCGGTTACGTCTCTCTCTCCCCTAGTTTGATTGACTACCGAACCGTATCTCTACCCAACAATCATGGACTTAGGTCTCTGATTAACGGGGATTCTCGCAATAATGAAGGACCATCTACTGCTGTGACGCTCGATTTCATCGCCTTCCACATTGCGAGAATTTTCAACAGAGATATCTCTTGGACTCTTTCATCTTTCTGTTTACCGCACGGTAACAGAAGTCTGTACTGGTCTCCCGCTGCATCGCACCGCGATAATGTGAATGATTTTTGCAGACATCTGAGTTTGTCTTCAAAATATCTCGTATTCGCAGGTGTGCAATTATGCATTGTTCGCCCCGAATTAACAGATGTGTCAGAAGACATCGCCTACTCTCCGACCTGACAGCTCTACTTCCAAATGTTCAGCCCATGAGAAGCAGTTCTTCAGGCAGTATTTCCCTGTGTCTTCATTACTGAAAAGCGCTCCGCTTTCATTGCAACTACGATCCTCACCGGACAGCAATGAATAGCGGTTAGCGTTCTCAGGCTTTGTAGCATAGGTTCAGAATCTTGAGAATCCTTCTCTCGATTCAGCTGTGAAGACGTAGGCTGTACACCTTCGTCTTCAACGACACATAGTGTTGTTTCTCCTTAGCTGAGAGTCAACTATACTATGAGATATCTTGCCATCAGGGACCTTGGTCTCTAGAAGGCAATTGACTTTCGCCTGTTGGGCACATGCCTTAAGAGAATCATCACCTCGCCGTCTGGCATCGGTGACGAACGAATTATTTGTTTAGTCTCTTGGCATAACCCTTTTAAGGCGAAGGTCACGTGACTTGCTCGGGTGCTTGGACAACTTGCCTCCTACCGAATGCAGTCAGTCGGCAGCTGTCAGAGCGCCCAAGTCAGTTACGAACTTCGCTGTGGACTTAGTTCGGTTGTTCCATAAGTCTTTTCTTCGTCCTAATGGCTTGTCACAGTACCCATACCATCGACACCCACCATTGAGTGACGGTGTCCTATCCACTACGAGAAGAAGAACTTTCACTGCATGGGGATAGGAGAATGTGAGACACTTCGCTGCAGACGGATAGACCAGTATGGGTACAGGACATCAACCGAAGTTGAGAAGAGGGATAGGTCATACGACCATTCCCTTCTTTTCCTCTGAGTAATTGCATGACTTTTCCTGCAAAGTCAAGCATCCAGGGGATGGGGATTCGTGATGCTCGATTTCGTACCAAACTTCGTAGCGAAGACTCAGAACCCTTCGGTTCCTGACGATCGGTTAGAGTCCTTCACAATCCCCTCCCTAATGGACTTCACCGCCTTCGATGCGAAGGAGATGCTGCTTTGTCCTGTGAAAGCGCGATCGCGCTTTCTGAAGAAACTCGACATCCCAGGCTGAGTGTTGAAGACTCTTCGTCAGCACCAAGATGACCTAGAAGTACACTCCCTCGAGTTACACAAGAACTTCTCCGTGGCGCAGGTACTGAAGGCAGGGGTCTGGTACAACCAGACCACTGGCACCTCCTCCTACCTTTTGGATATTGCCCACAGGTCCTTGGATCGTTTTCCTTGGGACCCGTGGTGGCTGCTCAACACATTGTTTAGCTAACCCAAGACCCTAGCAAGGCTGACAGCATCGAGCCCTGGTGTGACTGTAAGAATAGATAAGTGAATGAGAGAGTGACTGGCTTCTCTTCCTATCTTTTTCTCCCCCTCTACCTGTGGGTAGAGGGATACGGTCATCACCTTGCTGGATAAGGACGAGATGCAGGTGAGCTACTTGACAGAGCCCCATACCTATTTCACACAGGGATGGGAGCGAATATCCACCACTTCCTCCTACAAGGGGGGGAAGTGGATGCCAACAAGAGACAAACCATAACTTTATGTTGCCTCTTGCAAATAGGAACTTGTTCTTGCTTGCTGGTACGAAGAGATACGCTTGCCTCTCTCTTAGTACTTGGTCCAGAAGTCTGACCATTGATCCTGCGGTGCACACCCCGATCAATCGGACAGAGGCTTGGATCCCTCCCTCGCTCTTACGACCAGGGAGGCATTCCAAGGTTGGGCGAACACCAGTCTGTTCACAAAAGACTCAGATTCCTCCCACCAAGAAGTGAGTCTTCCTATTGTAAAAGGAAAAGGACCGAAGGTTTGTATGTCGTGTCGGAACAAATGACAATTTGTCCAAAATTGCATTTTTCCTAACTATACAAACCTGAGGTCCTTTTACACATAGTCCCACCTCATGCCACCCCTCACTCTGCAGTTTTTGCTTGGGCCAAAAGCAAAAGTGATTGTTTACCTCCCAGTCGCGCGCCTGTCGGACAAGCAGTTAACTACCGAACCCCTTGTTCGAAAGCTTACGACCTATCCAGCTGCCGCTAGTAACCTTCCTATTGTAAAAGGACTCAAGGTTTTGTATAGTTAGGAAAAATGCAATTTTGGACAAATTGTCATTTTTTAAGCCACGTATAAACCAAAAATTTAATTTAAAAAAATATAAAATATAGTTGTACAAACAGAATAACAGTTTGTCACTTTTTTAAGGATTTGCCATAGATCATAATGTAGTATAGTATATCAGTCTCCATGGCAACAACAATCGTGCCATATTCAGGATTTTTTTTTTTATAACTTGAGAGTTTGAAAAATGCATGAGGACTATATTTGTCATCAGAAGCTTAAAGGATTAAGAACGCACAATGGTTTTTATTAAATATAGAATTCTGCATTATACACGTATAGCCTTTTTAAAATAAATATATTTAAGGTACCTTTTTAATTTTGTATTAGCCAAGATGAATGTGTTCATTCAAATTACCTTAGAGATAGTAATTATGGTGGTGATAACATCAAGAGTTTATGAGAACATTGCTGAAGTTTAGTGAGCTAATGTGAGTTACCCAAGATTATTTTATTTGCAGCAATATCCAAAGCCAGCAGGTTACTCTGGTGCTTGCCTCCAGGCACATTCCTACTGTTGGAGGGGAGACCAGATGTACATCGGGGCCCTCAGATAGTGGCAACATCTGCACCACGTCAAACGAGGTTCATCCAGTGTCCCTAGAACACAGCCCCAACACATAGGTAAAAGAGATCCACCTCAGGCGATCAGGCTAGTGTTGAGGAAGCATCCTCGGGCAGAAGATTATCTTCCCCCAATGCATTTACTGATCCTCTAAATGGTAAGCATTGAAGCTGTAGCAGTTGTCAGTATCTTGCTGGTTAGCATATGCTGTATTTAGTAATTGAAAAGTGAATTAGTGGGTGAATTTTAAGGGTTCATGTAGTTGTTGAGTAACTGTAGTACAATTATTGTAGTTGATGGATGGACAGCACTTTATAAATGTAGATTTTGGTGCCTTGGTAAAGGCTGTACTTTGCATAATGTATGTTCTTCAGAGTTCTTTGTGTTAAAAAGGAAATAGACAGTTAACTCCTGAGTATCGTCCAAGGCCTTGGCAAATAATTGACCGTCTATCATATGCCATAAAAAGTTACTTGTTACATTGCAGTCAGATTCCAAAATACATTTGTTCATACACGAAACAAACCTTCGGTCTTAACATTAGGATTTACTAGCGCCAAGCTGAAAACCGGTTAGAATTAAAATTACACTTGTGAGATCCAGGGACTAATGGCATCTATACCAGGTCACGGGGCATGTATACCCAGAATGCCCACGGCTACCTGTGACCCACCAGTTATTTTCCTACCGCCTTTAAGATAAGACGTGTTACTGTCTATCTGATTTAAAGCCGGTTTTTCAGTTTGCCCGTTCTTTATCCATTTCGTTTTTTATTTTTCATTCCTTTTCTTTCTCCAAGTGTGATCAGTGTGTGGTAAGTGTATACGTGGTATGATGGAGAATTTTGCCTCAACATCAGGATCGTCTACTGTTTCGAAGAGGAGACAAGGAAATGCCCAGGAGTCAGTGGCTTTCCATGTTCTAGGTTCCTAACTTCGGTGTCGACGGATCCTCATCCAACGTGTAGTAGGTGCAGGGAAAACGTATGTACGGCTACTAATCCGTGTTCTGTTTGTCGCGGTTGGTCGGTGGAACAGTGGAAGAAGGTTCTATGGGAAAGCCAATACAAAAGGAAGGGGGTGACGCCATCTTTGGATGACCAAACCTTACCGGCTTCTTTTGTATCGGCAATAAACCAGGCTGCTCCATATGTTTCTCCACCTGCTTTTGATTTGTCTCATACCCTTCGGTTTCTCCTAGCGGTTCTGTATCGGAAACGTCAGGAGGGGCCTTGGGTAATTTTATGAATAATTTGCACTCTCCTTTGTTCCCAGCAAGTAGAGGGGGAGATCCGCCATCTTTGTTCCAGGCTCCTGCTACTCAAGCGCATAGGTTAGATGGTACGTGGTCAGCGCTAGGCCTACCAGGCGTACCAACCTTGGATGGTCTGCTTGCGCATTATATGACATCACGGTTCCAGCAGGGTCCGGCAGCGCTGAATGTTCCTCATCCCCCGGGCTTGCAATTTATGGGAATTAATGCCGCGGCTTCACCATCCCACTCAGTGTTTACAGCGATGCAGAACGTGGGAGGTAGTTTGGCAGCAAACGTGCGGTTGCCAGCAGAAACCTCTCAGTCTTCTCGCTACGAGAGGGATGACGTCACAACATACGTCACACTCTGATATGGCAGGCGTGATGACATCACACACCGATTCTCGGCCTTTTTTGCGGCTGCACCCAGACGCTAATACGCTTTCTGACCCGTCAATGCAAACTGTAATGCAGAAATTACAGGATATAGAGAAGAGAATGAATAAGAGACAAAAAGAAAAAGTGTGATTCGCCTTCTTTGTCTTCTTCCTCTAGTTCGGCGTCATCGCTAAGTCCGATAACGTCACGGCGAGCGCCAGTCAAACGTTGGAGGAGGATTTGGGAGTTCCTGGCGGATCCTCGGGCTAAGAAGAGAAGAATCAATTCTTCCTCATCTTCGGACCAAGACTGTCATTTCCAAGTCAGCAAGAAGGTCGGAAAGTCAGTGGCTATTAAGCACAAGGTTGGCAGACGAAGCTGTTCGCAAGAATCCGAACAAGCGAGAGAGGTGACGGCCGGCGGGCTAGCGGCCGAGGCGGAGTTGCCAGTTCGGATCGCAAAAAACTGTGATACCTCTGGTAAAATCGACGTTGGCGCGAAAGGTGCAGCAGAGGATGGAATGCAGGTCCCAGTTTTTCGCCCGTAAGGCCGTTCAAATACGTACGAAGGACGATAACGCTCCTATTAAAAGTACGAAAAATAGAGAGTTTGGCAACCTCGGCGGATGCGTTCGTGGAAGGCAGTGTCCGTCTGGATAGAAGGTCGAGGCCGGGCTCGCCGACGCTCGAAAACACGGATTGCCAATACTAATAGAGACGAACTTATCTCTGTCTTAAGGGAGCCTTCATCTTGGAGATCTAGATGAGATTCTCGCTCTAGATCCGTGAGCAGAGAAAGAGTGAGACGTTCTCGTTCCCCTGCTGACTATCCGGGATCGAGCCAAGAGCGGCCAGCAAAGATCAAAGAGACCGCGGCCGTAGGGGCAGGCGGCCGTGGAATTCCGGGCCGTCTGTCAGAAGATAGGGGCGAGACAACATCCCTTGTGACTGAGAATGGTACACTAGAGCCGGAGGAAGGAGAAAACCAAGAGTTTCTGGCCTCGTATGCAGAGGTGATTGATTTGATTCGTCAATTCAATAACCTTTCGGAGAAGACAGAAACACCGGCCAGTATGCTTCCTCTGGAATTGACATGGCATTTGGACTAAAGAGGGATACCAAGGTGTCGTATGAATTGCCTTGTTGTTCGAGTCATGCGGAATCGGTCTTGCAACACGTAAACGCAAAGATTGCAGGGAGGGATAATTCCTTAAGATCTAATAGATCATTTAAATTTATTCCCCCTCCAATGATAAAGCAAAGGAAATATATACGACCGAAGGTCCCTTTGCTGTCTATGACAAATGAACCCTAATGTTGTAAGGTTAAGGCCTGGATTAACCTTGGATCAGGTTAAAATGGAGTGCCCTTCGATGACGTACCAAGAGGCTGCTACGTTAGAAGCAACAGCTTCTTCTGTCTTTCAGGCTGCTTCTTGGTTAGACCTTTGGTCAACAGCAGTGGCGAAGATTGCATCCTCGGAAGCAACAGGAAGTAGTGGATGAACCATTGTTCATTAGATTGCTACAGTCAGGTTCCAAGGCGATTGCGTACCTGACAAACGTAAGTGCCAATGTTTGGGCAAATATCCTGCTAATGAGGAGAGATGCAGCGTTGGCTAGACTAAGCCGCAATGTGGATTTGGATTCCCTGTTAGCAATGAGGAATGGGGATATCTTGGAATCGCAACTGCTGTTGCCAGAGGTCATACTGGAAGAGGCGATAGATAGAAGAAGGATGGACACTAACGATAGGTTGGTGCAACAGGCAGTTAGGAAAACGTCTAACAGTCAAACTACTCCTTTGGAGGGAAGACAACAGCAGATGTCTCGAAAGAAGACAGTGAGACATAGCATCCCTAATAGAGTCACAAGAGGATAACTCATCGGCCCCTTTCACAATAGAAACAACAGAGGAAGGGGCAATAGGGAAGAGGGAGAGGCTCAAGAAGATAGGATGGGCGCCTACCCATCACTCTGCCACACCAGTGGGGGGTTGCCTGGCAAATCACTGGAAGGTGTGGCAGGAACTAGGGGCAGAGCAGTGGGTGGTGGATGTTCTCAGGATCGGGTATTTGATCCTGTTCGAGGTAACCCCCGCCCCTGACAGATCAACCATTACCACGTCACTTATGCCCACAAATCTCAGAAGGCCACTATCTGCAGGACGAAGTGAAGAAGATGATGGAAAAAGGAGCTGTGCAACAAGTATGCAGTCCGACAAAAGGCTTCTACAGCAGGATTTTCTGTCCTCCACTCCAACGGGGAGTGGAGGACAGTAATAGACCTGTCAACGCTGAATCTGTTTATAAGGAAAACCAGTTTCAAGATGGAAACTCCGAAAATGGTTCTACAAGCAGTCAGAATCGGAGAGACTTTATGCTGACAGTCCGATCTAAAGGACGCATACTTTCAGATACCAGTCCATCAGTCTTCAAGGAAATTTCTCCGCTTCAGTCTTGCAGGGAAAGCTTTCGAATTCAAGGTCCTGTGCTTCGGATTGACAACGTCTCCTCAGGTTTTTACAAGAGTGTTCACCCTCGTGTCGGCGTGGGCGCATGCTCAGGGATCAGGCTAATAAGATATCTGGACCAATTGGCTGGTGATAGCAAAGTCCAGGGAGAAATTACTCAAGGACAGGGCGGCCCTCCTGCAGCTTGTCACAGCCTAGGTATTGTGGTGAATCAGCAGAAGTCGCAGTTGGATCCAAGTCAACGTTTGGAATATCTGGGAATGGTGATAGACAACACAAGCCAAAGTATTCCCGACAGACCAAAGAGTAGAGAAATGCAAACAAGTGGTGAATGCCTTTCTGGGAAAGCAGACACAGCCAGCAAGACAGTGGCAGGTGGTGCTGGGAATCCTAACCTCCCTGGAGAAGCTAGTACCAAAAGGAAGGCTACACCTTCGGCCCCTACAATGGAGGATGAAGGAGTTTTGGTCACTAACAGTAGATCACCCGTACGAGCAGAAGTGAGGAAAGACTTGCTGTGGTGGGTGAACGACGACAATCTGACAGTGGGTGTCCCCCTTCAACAATCCTCCCCAGACCTCTTGCTGTTCTCGGATGCGTCACTAGAAGGCTGGGGAGCCCATATGGAGGGTTGATGGTGTCAAGCAAAATGGAGTTGCAAGGACAGAGAACTCCATATAAACGTGCTGGAGTTGAAAGCAGCTTTTCTGGCTCTACAGGAATTCAGGGAGAGAGTAAAGGGACACTCAGTGGTAGATGTCAGACAACACCACAGTAGTAGCTTATATAAACAAGCAAGGAGGCCTAGTTTCTCGGCAGTTACATGTGATGACAGTTCAACTTCACCAGTGGGCTATAGAGAACCTGGTAGACATCAAGGCCAGGTATATTCCGGGGAAAAAGAAACATAGTGGCCGACAAGTTGAGCCGCAGGGATCAGATTCTGGGAACGGAGTGGTCCCTACACCAACAGGTAGTGGACAGGATGCTCATGTTGTGGGAAGGACCGATCATAGACCTATTCTCAACCAGGTACAACAAAAGTTGGAAGTGTATTGTTCAGTAGTCCCAGACGCAGAGGCAGTAGCAGAAGATGCGCTACAACACCCCTGGGACAATCTGGACGTGTACGCATTTCCTCCATTTTGTCTAATCCGTCAGGTTCTGAACAGGGTAATGCGGTCTCAGAACCTCAAGATGACCCTGGTAGCCCCGTTATGGCCGAAGCAGAGTGGTTTCCAGACCTACTGGAACTCCAGTAGTATGTGTCAAGAGAGTTACCTCCATGGAGCAACCTTCTGTGTCAGCCGCACGTGGAGAGGTACCACCAATCGGTGAAGTCCCTATCGCTTCACGGGTGGAGACTGTCAAGTATCTCCTCCGAGCGCGAGGGTTTTCGCAGAAGCAGCAACTCAGATGGCAGGTAATATCGGAAAATCATCTGCGACAGTATACCAAGGAAAGTGGTCAGCATACTGTGATTGGTGTCATAGAGGGAACGTGTCTCCACTCGGTACCACTATTCAGCAGTTAGCAGACTTTCTGATATATCTCAGAACAGAAAAACCATGTGTCTGTATCTGCAGTGAAGGGGTACAGGGCGGCTCTAGCCTCAGTCTTACGAATGAAAAGGAGTGGACATATCGTCTTTCATGGAGTTGGCCATGCTGATGAGGAGCTTTGAACAGTCATGCCCACCAAAGGAGCTAAAAGCCCAGATTGGGATCTGACCAAGGTACTGAGTAGTCTGACAAAACCCCCCTACGAACCACTAAGGCAGTCCATGGATAGGAGCCTAGACCCTGAAGACAGTCTTCTTATTGGCCCTGGCTTCAAACCAAAAGGGTGGGGGAGCTACATGGCCTCTCATATCTCATAAAGCACTTGAGAGGTTGGAGATCAATGGTATTTGAGTTTGTCCCAGAATTCGTGGCCAAGACCCAAAATCCAACAATAGTAGACGGCAGATTCGACTCCTTTACCATACCTTCCTTGGCAGACTTTGTAGACAACGACAAAGCTGAGATGCTCCTGTGCCCCGTCAGGGCACTAAGGGAGTACTTAAAGAGAACAAGGCACCTCAGGCCGGGTGCCGGAGGTTGTTCGTAAGTACAGGACGGAACAAGAAGGAAGTGTCCAAGAATACAATATCGTTTTGGCTAAGGGAGACGATCAGAGATGCTTATACGGCAGAAGACAGAGGGTCAGATAGCCAGTGGGAGCTAGAGCTCATGACATCAGGGGCGTGAGTGCTTCCCTGGCATTTAAGAAGAACATGTCTGTGGATAAATTTCTGAAAGCTGGTGTGGTGGAAACGCCAACAACTTTCACCTCATTTTATTTGAAAGATGTTGCCCATAGATCCTTGGACACCTTTTCCTTGGGTCCAGTGGTGGCGGCCCAACAAGTGATATAGTTCATCCAGTGCCCCTGGCGGGTCAGTTTTGCGTCTAGTCTAAGATGAAGGTATGAAAGTAGAATGAATGGGATGACTGGTCTTTTTTCTTTACTACTTTCTTCCTACTCCTTTAACTACGGGGCAATATGAAGGAGAGTACCGTCATGTGCTGGAACGGACTAGATGCAGGTGAGGTGGTCAGCCATACTGTGAAGCTATCTTAGGTGATGATATACTTTTCAGTAGCAACACACCCCTCTGGATAATAGGGAAAAGAGGGGTGAAGGTGGATCCAGTTGCAAGGGACAAGAGTAAACAGTAGAATGGTATCTACACCCAGTGGGAGAAAACCAATAGATCCGCTTATATCTTTGGTCCTAGGTTCATTGTCCATTCTCTTAGAATTTCCCTATATATTCGGAAATGGATAAGGTGGCAAACTCCCAGTCAGTTGTAGAGACTTACCTCCCTCCAATAGTAAGTCTATCCTAATGTTAAGACCGAAGGTTTGTTTCGTGTATGAACAAATACCAAATTTGTAACTAATTTGTATTTTTCATAACTAACAAACCTGAGGTCTTAACAGTTAAAGGCCCACCTCGAACCACCCCTCTAGCAGTCTAAACTGGGTTAGAAATATAACTGGTGGGTCACAGGTAGCCGTGGGCATTCTGGGTATACATGCCCCGTGACCTGGTATAGATGCCATTAGTCCCTGGATCTCACAAGTGTAATTTTAATTCTACCGGTTTCAGCTTGGCGCTAGTAAATCCTAATGTTAAGACCTCAGGTTTGTTAGTTATGAAAAATACAAATTAGTTACAAATTTGGTATTTTCTTCTTTAAAGATAAGAGCCAGATTATGTGGTATTGAGTGGTTGTCATGATAGAATCTTGGTCTTATGAAAATTTTTCATTTGAAATAATGTAATTAAAAGCTTTAATGACTAAGCGTACATATAGTACTTACAGTGTATTTTACTTCTTTCTTGATCAGAAATCATTACAAAAGGAGATAGACTAAGTTAAAAAAAGATTCAAGTATGATTTTATTATTTGCCACAAAGCTATAAATAAAATCTAAAACCATTAAACTAGAGCATCAAAGTAAGTTACCAAACTGACAAACCACAAAGAGCAAAGGGACCTTGAACTTTAGTTCTAGGATTCTGAAGAATAGCATGCTGTTTTTTAAAATGAATGAGCTGAGAGGATTAGTATACTTTATAATTACAGCTAAAAAATAATTATAGTCAATTAAAGGTTGCACAAGCAAATAAAGTTGGGTCAAGATAGGGAAATGTTCTCTGTACTATTCTCAAGAAAGGAAACTGTGTTTATGTGTTTTTTCAAGCAAACCAAGATTATAGAAGGCTTTAGCAAAGTCCAGGGCCTTTTAATTGTTGGTTGTAGGGTCACCACCACTGAAAGGCAGTCAATTTGAGCACCTTAAAGCACCCACACTTAGTAGTACAAACAGTAATCCATTCACTTAAGTGTGTCGATACATTTTTTATTAAAAGCAGTTTTGAGGAATTTAAATTTTCAACTAAACGGATGGGGATGCATGATATGAGTTTGAGTTGCCTCCTTGAAAACTGTTAAATACCAGATATGCTTGGTTAATACTACTGTATATGGAAAGAGCAAGAATAGCATTCTTTGAAGCATTCTCAATATAAAAATTGATATCTGACCAGCCTTCCTTGGACCTCTGGTATGTCATCTCCCAGGGTTAGGGGAACGGAACAGTGACCTTCGTCTAGGAGAGCCAGCGGAACGAGAAGCCACCTCCTCCACTCCTCCACTTGCACTTCACTGGACACTTTATCAGAAAACACTTTGTCCATTAGGACTTTTAAGGATGCCCTTATCTTAGACACTGAATACACTACCAGTTTTAGCTTATTAAACCTGGATTCAAGGTTGGCAGTGGCATTGGGGTCAGAGGTATGGGGGCTAAGTACGGGAGTATGTGGAATGATTGAAGGAGAGGTGTGAAAAGGAGAAAGAGCGTGAGCGGGAGAAGAAGAATAGCGAGACTAAGATCTGATTTGGGCATAAGCTAAAAGAAGCCCTACTCATGGCCCTAGAGGTTGCCTGTCATTCCCAATTCCTTTCAAGCTTGTTAAGGTGAAATTCAAGAACTTTCCACTTTCTCTAATCCCAATCCTTGCACTTGTCACAAGTATTCTCCTGAGAACATACCTACCCTTTTACAGTTGCTGTACATAGTACCTATGTGCATCATAGTAAAAATTAGTTAACCTAGACTAACTGCCTTTGCTACAATAGCAAATACTAGAAGCACTCGAGTCAGACGTAACTCATAGGAAAACTAATCCAAAAGCTGACAAAAGCAAACAAGCAGCTTGAAGGCTACATGAAAGCGACAATACTTCATCGAATTCCAGCGAGTACTGTAAAAACTGTTGAACCAGGCTGCAGCAGCTCGACGATGTTGCACCTAAGTGCGGCAGAAACAGAATGACAATGCTGGCAATGTCATTACTTCACACCCGTTCAGTGGGCAGGGCTTGTCACCTACACTCTGCTATTGAAACTTTTCCAAAATTTGTTAACTGTAGGGTTGCTGCACAAGTGGAAACTATAGTTAAGTAATTACTTGGTAAGTTACTTCAATAAAAATATAGATTGATATAACATGCTGGCACAAGAATGACAGTTGTCAGGTGACCACATTCTGGGAAAAATCTTTTAATTGTCACTAGGAATATGGATAATCCTGGGACAAATAGAAAATGAACACAAATTTTGTTTCCCAAATACTAAATTATCTAAATTTAAGCCTATCTTTTTGACAGTCTTTGTCAAAGTTTTAAAATGACATAAAGTTAGAGAGGTCAATGGTAAGTGTATTGTACGTACTTGATATAGATCAATATAGTTATAGTACTGGACTAGATGAAGTCTATTTTGCAATGTAAATAAGTATAGTAGTAATGGGTTTTCAGATCAATCCACAAAATTTCTTCATTGGGATTAGAATAGAGGCAGTCCCCAGTTATCGGTAGACTCTGTATATGGTGAACCGGTTTTATGGGGCTCGTCTACTGCCATAAAATTGGCGATTTATGGCGCCGTAATGGCCGAGTTTCGGTTATCGACGCCATAAGGTGCCGATAATAGAGTTAAGGTGCCATTAACTGAAAGTCTGTGCCATAAGCACCATAAATCACCGGGGTTTTGTTAATGGTGGGTTTCACTTGCAGCACCCTGCTGAAAACCGGGAACTACCTGTAAGGTTATTTCTTACGAGGACATTTTTAATGTACTGTAAAATAATTGTATATACAATATAAATCTAATTTTTGAAGTATAGTAATGCTTGTCTCCTAAAGTTCAGGAGGTTTGGAAGTTAGTGTGATTTCTGGTAATGGAAGCTTGGCTAGTTTGCTATATTATTTGTGCCATAGATCTCTTGTAAAGGGTATTTGCTTTGAACAAGATTTGAAGTCTTGAGTGGAAGTTTGTACTGCACATGCTACCAGGGAAATTCTACTTCATCTGAATATAAGGTCATAATCTTTATTGGTAAGATGTCTATTTCATGAATTAGCTTGTGTCACAAGAGTGCATTTTAT
This sequence comes from Macrobrachium nipponense, assembly GCF_015104395.2. NCBI lineage: Eukaryota > Metazoa > Arthropoda > Malacostraca > Decapoda > Palaemonidae > Macrobrachium > Macrobrachium nipponense. Next base: position 2,946,047 of record NC_087213.1, on the reverse strand, counting down.
AATTCTCTAACGTTGTGTGCTTACATGCTTCTCCAAAAGAGACTCCTAATACTTTTCAAAAGTTGTTTGCATTTCTTTTAGCGCTAACACCCATTTGTTTATATTCTTGTTGTTTGGCACTCCAGCTGCTGTTGATCTTCAGCAATAGCTCGAATGTCAGCTGTAATAAGATTGGAAACAGTGACAATTTGGAAAATAACCAGGAACAACTCGTGCCAGTAAGGTTGTGTCTGGTCTGGTGCGACTGGGAGGAAAACTGGGTAGACCCAGAGAGCTCTCTGTAACGCGTCACCAGTCCTTGCAGTCTCCTCCATCCCCTTCACCCAACACAGGTTAGATAGAATATTAGGGCTCTATTCCAGGTTTCATGGAGTCACTCGGTAAATATGGTAAATATAATTGTAAGGTTATGTGAAACAAAATTTAAGTCATTGATACTTCAATTATTGAAATTGGCTTTCAAGATTGTCATTCCATGTTTTATCAGTACATATTCCTGCTTGTAGAGAACCAAGATTAGCAATTACTATTAAAGCTATATTTGTGAGAATTGTGAAATTGTAGGTTTTGGTAATTAGTTAGAGAATAAGTATGCATAAGAAAAGTTACAAAACAAAAGTCAAATTTCATTTGCTCAACTTTTTTTTTTTCATGCAGTTTCAGCGAGATTTTATTTTATATTAGTATATTGCCAGACTACTGGCATTTTATTGTTATCTTTAAAAATTTTGTACTTGATTATGCATTTGGTAGGAACAATCAATGCTTTGCTATTTGTCTCTGATATTTTTTCTTTTATACTATGTATAATTGGATATTTTGAGTTTCAGATCACAAATTGAGTATATTGCTGTACAGTCAACCTCTGGTATTCACGGGGGACAGGGACCACAATCACCTACAAATACTTGACATCCCCCTCTAAAGATGCTTATAACTGGCTATTTAAATAGTTCAAATACCAAAGTCCCCCTCCGAAAATGTTTATAACTGCTTATTTTAATAGTTCAGACAACCAGATGTATACCTTAAACTATCATCCTACACAGAATATGCCTTAAACCATCATCTAAAATATTTTACATAACATAATTTTCAAAGTCATCATGCAACATCACCCTTAAAAATATATGGATTGCAACTAAGTGTGGAAATTATTCACTGAATCAGTCCCATTTTCTTTTAACAGTACATTGGGAAACACTGGGAAGTTATGTAATGGTAGGCGGTCTCTGGTTATCAGCGATCTGGTATTATGGCACTTGTCTAGTGCGAAATTGGCTATTGGCAACGATATATGTATCCCTAACAGAAACACCGTTAACTGGTAATTGGCACCAAAACTCGGTTATCAGTGCCGATAAGCACTGAAAATAGCTGATTTTCAGTTATTGGAGATTTTTGCTTATCAAGCCAAGTGGAATGGAACCCCTCCTGATAATCAGGGACTGTCTGTAGTATGTATTTGAAAATAAGAAAATGTTTCATATCCTAAATTTATTTAGTCACAAAAGTAGCCAGAAAATACAGTAAGTAGTGAATATTTCTCTACAAAGAAATCCACAAATAATTTGGTGATAAGTTCCACAGAAAAATGTGTGAATAGGTGAAGCCATGAAACCTGAACCATGAATAGGCGGTGGTTGACTGTATTGGTTTATATTCAGTGTAATTGAAAACAAAATGTGGTGTATAGCTTGTACATAGTGTAATTACAATGCTTTCTTGTGCAAGTTTACATAATGATGCTCCGTGGCTTCGTAGATTTTGAGATGTCTTACAAGCATGACACTTGGAGAACATAAGATACAGTGGTAACACCACGTTTGTTGAATGTTTTTTATGTCGAACTTTCCATTTTTCGAACTAAATTTTAGAGAAAATTTTGTTCGATTGTCGAACAAATGCTCTTACTTCGAACTGACTGATTATCTAATTTATACTTGTAGTCAACGGACTACTGGGTCTTACAAGTTTAACTGTATTAAAAAAAATTTTAATTTACAATATGTAGTTTAATGATGACCATATTCGACAAAATAAAGATAACCATATTCAACAAAATAAATAAGAGTATAAAGCATTTAATGTATTGCTTTCGATATAACATTTAGCATAAAAGATGTATAAGATCGTACATAGCTCCGGTGACATCACGCCCAGCTGACTTGGGGCTGAACGATGGAACGTCGATTTGTTGAGGAGAGAAGAAGAGTGTTAGAATATTACTGTATGTATATAAAAGCAATAACAATTCACGAAAATAGGCAATTTCCCAATAGATTTAACGTAATGATAAAATATGAAAACAATCAAATGCAATACAGAAAAAGAGAAAAAGTCTTAATTGAGCCAGTTTTTGGTGTGCCGAGTGAGATGGTCTAGTTGAACAATATTAATAAAATAGTAATGAAAGAACAAAGCTTTTCACAATAAAATTTAGCATGAACGATTAACAAAATCATTCGTCATTGCGGTGATACACAGCTAACTTGAGGTAGAGGGAGGGGGGTGTTTATATTTTTGAGAAATAATGAATGAATGATTTTAAGTTATCGTGCATCGTGGTATTGTTCAGGAGAGAAGAGACAGTAAAATCTTTACTATAATGTGTACCCAAAAGCAATAGCAATTCACATAAAAAAATAAAATATTTCACAAATTTAACATAATGATAAAACATGAAAACAGTCAAAAAAAAAAAAAAAGCTTGCTCGAATCAATGTTCGGTGCACTGAGAGAGAGAGAGAGGGAGGTGCATGAAGAAGGGCTCTGCTTCCCACTGACTTATCAACTGGGATGGTATGATTAGTATTCGCCCATTTCTTTCAATTACACTCGATCTGCCCAAATCGCTTTTATTTTTGTTACAGTAAAATACCTATTTAGTGACAATTACTTTTTATAATTTTTTACTACTGTAAAAGTAACTCAGCTCTGTAGTAAAACAATGGCACCACTTTCAGCTTCTGCATGCCTTTGATTGTTTAAATGGCTTCCTTGTGAAAACTTATTTTATCTCTTTCCTTTTCTTGCGTTGTTGACAGGCAGTACCTGGGTATCGGTGGACCCGGTTAACAGAAATCCGGTCATATGGCACTTGTCTAGTGCCATAAAATCAGCAATTTATGGCGCCATAATTGGACAAGTTCCAGTTATCGGCCATAAGACACATTATGGTGTCAAAAGGGCTCTTAAGGCATTCCATAAGGGTGGTTAAGGTGCCAATAACCAGTTTATTTTAAAAGTTTGCCATTTGCCAAAAGTAAGTTGATGTATTGTGGCATAATTAATCTCTTTCGTGCACTTAACCCTTAAACGCCGAAGCGGTATTTTAAAAATCGTCTCCCGTATGCCGGCGGCGTTCATGAGTGAGTGCCAAAGCGGAAAAAATGTTTTTTACAAAAAATCACAGCACGCTTAGTTTTCAAGATTAAGAGTTCATTTTTGGCTCCTTTTTTTTGTCATTGTCATTGCCCAAAGTTTAGTATGCAACCATCTGAAATGAAAAAAAAAATATCATCATATATAAATATTGGGATATATGACAGCGCGAAAAAAAAATTGTTCCGACACGGCATACAAACCTTCGGTCCTTTTACAATAGGAAGATACTAGCGGCAGCTGGATAGGTCGTAAGCTTTCGAACAAGGGGTTCGGTAGTTAACTGCTTGTCCGAAACAGGCCGCGCCTGCGCGCGCGACTGGGAGGTAAACAAATCACTTTTGCTTTCGGCCTCACAGTGGATGGACGGGTGGTGGTGTTACGTGTGTGTCGCTCTCTGTCAAAGCTGCCCGCTGCTCGTCGTTTGCTTTCTAGTTTGTTTGTAATTGTGTATGAAAGAGCTTGTAAGTTACAGTTCTCTCTTATCATATTAATTACGCTGCAATTGAATTATGATGGAATCTCCACGCCTCGCTACCCCAAGGAGACTTTGCCCGGGTACCGAAGGGCGCAAATGCGGGAAGTTTCAGACTCATTCCCCAGATTGATTGACCCTCATGTGTTGTGTGCTCGGTTGCCGGGGGCGCGAATGCACCCGGGCCGAGCCCTGTGATGTTTTTTTTTGTATTGATGGTCGGAGGCGCAGTGGACATTGTATGAGGGCAGGAAAGACGCGAAGGCCTCCAAAGGAGTCGTCGGGAAGCTCTCCCGCGACTCCTTTGGTGACGGACACTTCGTCTTCTTTCCTTCGGGGCGGTGTCTAGGTCCTCCTCCCTCTCCCGATGTGTCGAGTGTGGAGGAGGGCGCTAGATACCCCGACGTAGAGTTGTACTCTGGGTCCTCTATCCGCTCGTCTTCGCGCGAGCGGGTAGAGGATCTCCTAATCACCCGACTTTTGCCATCCTCAGTGCGGTTGCCGTGAAGGATGACCTCGGACAGGTGTGGGCATCGTTGGGACTGCAGGGCGTGCGAGTGTCCAGGGGCTGCTCTATCATCTCGCTGGCTCCGTGGCGGATTACGCATGCTTACGGTCACAACCACCACCACGACCCTGACAACACCTGGCTACGCGTCACCTCCTCACCTGGTGTACACCCAGCACGCGGTCTCTGTGACACCCACAACATCGGTGCAGGGGCCAGTCGCCGTAACTCGGGGGAGTGTGATGCCGCCACCTGGGTTTGCCGTGCTGCCGCGACCGGACTTCATGTGCCCGAAGAGCTCGCCCCTGGACCTCCCACCGGTACCGATGACGTCTGTGCCGTTGGTTCGGCCAGCTGTATCTGCCGTACCTGCCGTGACCACCGCTGCTGTTCCTGTTCCTGATCCTGCCGTGTCTGCTGCCGTTCCTGTGATGCTCGCACCTGCTGATGTTGTTCCCGTTTCCTGGCGCCGCTGCTCCCGATGCTGGTCTGTTCGGACAGGTACGTCCGGGCCCTGTTGCTTCGGCAACAGCAGCCCCGGCTCCGTCCTGGATGACAGACCTGACGTCGGTCCTGAGGAGGTTGACGAAGAGGAAGAAGAAGAGGAGGAAGGTGTCGTCGTCGTCTTCATAGTCTTTCTTCGTCGTTCGTCGTCTGCCGCCTCTTCCCCTTCTTCTTCTAAGGCTCCCCCGCCTAAGAAGAAGAAGGTCGCCTCCCCCCCCCCTAAGAAGTCTCCTTCGGGAGCTTCTAGGGCCCGTCTCGCTCTGGTGAGACGGGGGGTTCTTCCGCTGGTCGCCCTGCTCCTTCGGAGCAGGACCCGTCTCTTCTCCCGCAAGGAAGAAGACTACGGGGACCAGAGGGGGGCCGGCTAACACCGGCACTTCCTCACCTGCTGTCAGTGGTTCGGCCACAGCAGCAGGATCCGGCTCGGCCGCTCGTTCGCGAGAGGTACCGAGTGTACGGTCGCCTACCAGCGACCGTGCAGCCAGGAACCAGACCTCTGAGTCCGCTCAGCGTCAGGTTCACGGCACGGAGCGGAAGACGGTGACAGCCGCCCTCACAGCGACTCTCACCAGACCAGCTCTCGCTCTCGCGGCGAGCAGCTGGCTACCCGGCGGACGTGACGGTCCATGACCGGCCACGGGCTGAGGCTGGGAAGAGGTCCCCCCGTTCGCCGGCACCAGCCACGGCTGGTACCAGCGAACTGACGCACCGTGAGGACACGCACCGTCTCACCGTGACAGTGGAGCTCGCCGGTCGCCTGACCGTCGCTCTTACAGAGAGCGATCGGGTACGGTAACCAGCACCAGCTCCTCTGACACACGAGACCGGGGCCGCTGTTCTCGGTCCAGCCGTTCTCCACAGCGAGACGGCTCGACTAGGGTCTGCCAGATCGATCGCCACCGCGGGTGGGTTGACGATCGCCCTGGCAGTCCTCCAAGCCCGCTGGTTCTGCCAGTGAGCGAGGAGAGAGCGTCAGGTCTGCCTCTCCCATACCTTCAAACCTCCTCGGGTTACACCGGGAGGGGCGAGGTATTGAGGAGTGATCGTGAAGGGTGCGCCCTTCAGGATCCCGCCACGTCGTAGTACGTACCAGGCTCGGTTCTCGGACCAGCCAGGTCTTACGCACAGGTGGTTGGAGGAGACCGAGAGGGGGCTGTCGCTGCTCCTCTCCTTGAGGGAGGAGGGTCTCGGGAGGTGCTCCTGTTTGAGGGACTGGACGGTCCGACTCCACAGGATGCAGTCACTCCTGAGATCCAGAGGAACTTTGCCGAGGTTATTGCGCTGATTCGTCAGCACAACGACCTCGGGGAAGGATCGCCGCTCCCACCATCCGAGCCCACGTCCCGGCTCGGTAGTCGTTCTGGGGACCCGAAGAGGGAACCCAGACCGACGGTGGGTTTGCCGCGGTCAGAGCTGGCTGACTCAGTGCTGGACCAAGTTGAATCACTTGTCTCTGGACAGGACGGTTTCACTGAAGTCTGGCAGGTCTAGCAAGCTACTTCCACCTCCTCTGCTACGACATCGGCGGTTTTACGTGCCATCTGAAGATCCGATGCCGCCCAAAACAGGTGAAACCCGGAGTTAGCGAGGCTGACTCCGGGTGTGTCTCTGCAACAGCTCCTGTCCGAGAACCTGTGGTTCTCGCAGCAAGAGGCACTAGGCCTGGAATCTACCGCCATGGCAGCTTTCCAGGCCGTCTCCTGGCTAGATCTGTGGTCCCTCACAGTATCTAAGGTCGCAGCCAACTCTGGGGGAATTTCTCCCGAAGATGACTCGGCCTTCAGGAGACTTTGCCAGTCTGGGGGAAGAGCCATCTCTTTCCTTGACCCCCACCAGGACGGTGAACCTGTGGGCCAACCTGGTTCTCCGACGAAGGGACGCTGTCCTTACTCGGGTTTCCAGGGCGGCCGGGCGTGAAGCGGCATTGGGACTTCGAAACGGACCTTTACGGAGTTCCACGTCTCTCTTCCCAGGAGAGATGGTGGACGCTGCGGTGGACAGACGGCGCACTGAGGACAGTGACCGTCTGGTTCACCAGGCAGTCTCGAAGGCTTCTGGGCAGCCTCGGACTGCGGCCAAGTCTAAGAGCTCGGCTAGCGCTTCCTCGGCTGCTAAGACGGTTGCTGCGTCGAAGCCCCGAGGAATAAGACTCTGTCTTCTTCGACTTCTGGCAAGGGGGGCCGTAACCAGCCCTCCTCCCAGCCCTCCTCATCCCGTGGAGGCTCTGGGAAGAAGTCGAAGAAAGGGGGGAAACGCTAGGGACGGCGTTCCCCCTCACCTGCTGCCGGAAGTGGGGGGGTGCCTGGCCAGCCATTGGGCAACTTGGCAGCGCTACGGCGCCGAGACCTGGATTGTAGATGTCCTTCGGGAGGGATATCTATTACCCTTCGAATCTCGGCCACCCCTCACCTCCAACCCGGTCCAACAGCAGTCGTACGTCCACGGTCACCGAAGGACGTAGCACTCAGACAGGAGATCAAGACCATGCTGAGCAAGAGAGCTGTAGAGATCGTCACGGATCAGTCACCGGGCTTTTACAGTCGACTCTTCCTGGTGGAAAAGTCTACGGGAGGCTGGCGCCCGGTGATAGATCTCTCTCCCCTGAACCGGTTCGTTCGCCAGACCCGGTTCACGATGGAGACGGCACGCTCAGTGCTCGACTCCATCAGGGGAGAACGATTTCATGCTTTCAGTGGACTTGAAGGATGCGTATTTCCAAATACCCATTCATCAGTCCTCCAGAAAGTACCTCCGCTTCATCCTCGACGGGACGGTGTACCAGTTCAGGGCACTGTGCTTCGGTCTCTTCAACCGCCCCACAGGTGTTCACGCGAGTGTTCACTCTGGTGTCTGCTTGGGCCCATTCGCACGGGATACGTCTGATGAGTATCTCGACGATTGGTTAGTCCTGGCGAGCTCCCGCTCGCAGTTGCTACAGGACAGGATCGACTGCTCGAGTTCTGTCGCGATCTGGGGGATCGTTGTGAACTTCGAGAAGAAGCCCAAGCAGAGGATGAAGTACCTGGGTATGCTGATCGACACGGTAGCAGGGCGAGTCTTCCCCGCAGGACTCGCAGGATCAGCAGATTCAGAGAGGCAGCCAACCGAAGTTTCCTTGTTCTTCGGTCGAGGGAACAGGTAGCTCAGCGATGGCCAAGTCGTGATCGGACCAACCTGTCGTCCCATCGAGAAGTTAGTCCCTCACGGGCGTCTTCACCTGCGGTCTCTTCAATGGAGACTAAAGGAGAGTTGGTCACAGGCGACGGATCCCCCAAGCTTTCCAGTGTCACTGACACAGGAGGTGAGGCAGGACCTAGCCTGGTGGCTCGACGACAGGAACCTCTTAAGAGGTGCCTCTGAGCACTCCCCCCCCGGACATGCAGCTGTTCTCAGACGCATCGACCGAGGGATGGGGCGCACACCTGGAGGAGTTGCTGACTTCAGGAGTGTGGGACGAGAACGACAAGCACCTTCACATCAATGTACTGGAACTCAAGGCAGCGTTCCTCGCTCTCCAAGAGTTTCAGGACCGCTCTTGATGGGACACTCAGTGGTGTTGATGTGCGACAACACCACGGTGGTGGCCTACGTCAACAAACAGGGGGGCCTAGTGTCTCTCCCGTTGTACCAGTTGACTCGGCAGGTGCACGAGTGGGCTCAGGCACACTCAATAGAGCTGTCGGCACGCTACATTCCAGGGAAGAGGAATGTAGTAGCAGACACGCTCAGCCGTCGGGATCAGGTGATAGGGACCGAATGGTCTCTACACCAGGACGTGGCGGAAAGGCTCTTCGACCTGTGGGGCGACCAGTCGTGGATCTGTTCGCCACCCGGCACAACAGGAAGCTCCAGGTGTTCTTCTCGGCCGTGCCGGACCCATGGGCAGCTGCAGAGGACGCTCTTCAAACACCCGTGGGACAACCTCTTCGCCTATGCCTTTTGTTTCCCCAACCGTTCAGCCTGATTCGCAAAGGTGATCAGTTCGAAGCGCTGGTCACCCCGAATCTCAGGATGATCCTGGTGGCTCCCAAATGGCCACAGGCCATTTGGTATCCGGACCTGCTGGCTCTTCTCGTAGGAGAACCGAGAGAGATTCCCCCTTGGCACAACCTTCTCGCCCAGCCACACGTCGAGCGGTACCACCGAGCAGTCCAGTCCCTACGTCTTCACGGCTGGCTGTATCCACCATCTCTTGCGAACGAGAGGTTTCTTTTCTCGGTAGCGCAGCAACAGAGATGGCTGGAAACGTCCGTCAGTCCTCTGCAGCTGTGTACCAGGGGAAGTGGGCCGTCTCTGTGTTGGTGTCGTAGACGGGGTCTATCTCCTCTCAGAGCCACTCTTCAGCAGGTAGCGGATTTCCTCGTGTTTCTTAACGCCGAGAGAAGCTCCTTTCAGTCCCCACAGTTAAAGGATACAGAGCGCCTTGGCGCTCGTCCTGAAACTGAGGGGGCTGGACATCTCGAACTCGTTCGAGAATCTCCTTGCTGATGAGGAGCTTCGAGAGGTCTTGCCCACCCAGGGAACTCAGGCCCCCTGCGTGGGACGTGACTCTCGTCCTTAGGAGTCTGACTCGAACACCGTTCGAGCCACTCCGAGAGTCGTCAGACAGGGATCTGACCCTCAAGACCCTCTTCTTGCTGGCCCTGGCATCGGCGAAGAGAGTAGGGGAACTTCATGGTCTTTCCTATGATGTACGACACTCCAGGGGATGGGGGTCCGTGACGCTCGATTTTCGTCCCGAACTTCGTTGCGAAGACTCAGAAACAGTCAGTCCCTGATGACAGGTTCGAGTCATTCACGATTCCCTCCCTATTGGACTTCACCGATAATGATGCGGAGAGATGCTGCTTTGTCCTGTGAGGGCGCTACGGCGCTATCTGAAGAGAACTCGACACCTCAGGCCTGAGTGTCGACGCCTCTTCGTTAGCACCGGGGTCACCAAGAAAGAAGTATCCAAGAACACTCTTTCATTCTGGCTGCGTGAGGTCATCAGGAGGGCGTATGAGGCTGATGGTAGTGACGACATCCGTACGTCCCGTCCGAGAGCCTCACGAAGTCAGAAGTATTGGCCCCTCGTTGGCGTTTCGCAAGAACTTCTCCGTGGCGCAGGTCTTGAAGGCAGGGGTCTGGTCTAACCAGACTACCTTTACGTCCTTCTACCTTCGGGATATTGCCCACAGGTCCTTGGATACCTTTTTTCCTTGGGACCCGTGGTGGCTGCTCAACAAGTTGTGTAGCTAACCCAGACCCTCGCAGGCTGAACAGCATCGAGTCCTGGTGGTGGGATTGTGTGGATGGATGTGTGAGTGAGTGAGTGACTGGCTCTCTCTTCCCATCTTTTCCTTCCCCTCTAACTGTGGGCAGAGGGCCATGGTCGTCACTACGCTGGATGAGGACGAGATGCATGAGCTATATGACAGAGCCCCATCCTATCCCTTTCACTAGGGATAGGAGCAGAATATCCACCACTTCCTTCTACAAGGGGGGGAAGTGGATGCCATACAACGAGTCAAACCCATGACTTTATATTTGCTCCTGTACAGGAACAAGTTCTTGCATTGCTGGTACTAAGAGATGCGCATGCCCCTCTCTTAGTACTCCGGTCCAGAGGTCTGACCATTGATTCCTGCGGTGCACACCCCGATCAATCGGACAGAGGCTTGGATCCCTCCCTCGCTCTTACGACCAGGGAAGCTTCCAAGGTAGGGCGAACACCAGTCTGTTCACAAAAGACTCAGATTTCCACCCACCAAGAAGTGAGTCTTCCTATTGTAAAAGGACCGAAGGTTTGTATGCCGTGTCGGAACAAATGACAATTTGTCCAAAATTGCATTTTTCCTAACTATACAAACCTGAGGTCCTTTTACACATAGCCCCACCTCATGCCACCCCTCACTCTGCAGTTTTTGCTTGGGCCAAAGCAAAAGTGATTTGTTACCTCCCAGTCGCAGCGCAAGCGCGCCCTGTCGGACAAGCAGTTAACTACCGAACCCCTTGTTCGAAAGCTTACGACCTATCCAGCTGCCGCTAGTATCTTCCTATTGTAAAAGGTACCTCAGGTTTGTATAGTTAGGAAAAATGCAATTTTGGACAAATTGTCATTTTCGAATATAATTGTACTATGTATACAAATCACACTGTGAGCAAAACGGTTAAAGCTAATGAGTTAATTTTTTTGTTGTATTGTACACTAAATTGCAAGCATTTTGGTATGATAACACATTGTTAAAACGATCAAGGCAACACAGAGAAAATATTATCACAAAATGATGCATGAATTCGTAACGCACGAACTTAAAAAAAAAAAAAAAAAAAAAAGTTTTCAAAAATTCACCATAAATCGAAATATTGTGCTAGAGACTTCCTGTTTGTTGCAAACTGAAGGTAATTGATTGAATATTACTAGACTGTAAGTGTTGTAGCTTACAATTGCAGTTTTGACCATTTCGGTTGAGTTAAAGCCGAAGGACGAATTTTTTCTATTGTTATTTATATGAAAATATTTCAAAACTGGTAAAAGCTACAACCATGGGTTGTTTTTTGTTGCATTCTACATGAAATTATGCACATTTTTATATATAAAACCTTATGTAACGGCTAATTTAAAACTGCAAACATTACGACAATTGGACGAAAAAATTTGATTTTTTCGGAAGAGTTACCGCGCGGACGTAAGGAAAAAGTTTATTTCATAAATTCACCATAAATCACGATATTCCTGTTAGTTAAGACTTCCAATTTATTGCAAAATAAAGGTAAATATTTGAATATTACTACTAATGTAATAGTTTTAGCTTTAAAATTGCGTTTTTTTTTTACATTTTGGTAGAGTCAAAGTTGACCGAAGGTTGAAATTTTGCCACATCATTATTTATATGAAAATATTTAAAAACTGATAAAAGCTACAACCATGGGTTGTTTATTGTTGTATTCTACATGAAATTGCGCACATTTTCATATATAAAAATTTATGTAACGGCTAATTTAAAACTCTGCAAACATTACGACAATCGGACAAAAAAATGTCTGATTTTTTCGGAAGAGTTACCGCGCAGACGTAAGGAAAATGTTTTATTTTTCCTAAATTCACCATAAATCGAAATATTGTGTTAGAGACTTCCAATTTGTTGCAAAATAAAGGTAAATGATTGAATATTACTAGAATGTAAGATTTTTAGCTTACAATTGCGTTTTTTGACCATTTCGGTCGAGTCAAAGTTGACCGAAGGTTGAAATTTTGGCACTTATCGTTATTTATATGAAAATATTTCAAAACTGATAAAAGCTACAACCATGGGTTGTTTATTGTTGTATTGTACATGGAATTGCGCACATTTCCATAATAGAAAAACTGTTTAATGTAACGGCTAATTTAAAATGGTGCTAACATTACGACAATGGCGACGAAAAAATTTATGATTTTTTTTGGAAGAGTTACTGCGCGGACGTAAGGAAAAAGTTTTTTTCATAAATTAACCATAAATCGAAATATTGTGTTAGAGACTTCCAATTTGTTGAAAAATGAAGGTAAATCATTGAATATTACTAGAATATAAGCGTTTTAGCTTAGAATTGCGTTTTTCGACCATTTTGGTAGTCAAAGTTGACCGAAGGTTGAAATTTTGCACATCGTTATTTATATGAAAATTATTTTCAAAAACTGATATAAGCTACAACCATGAGTTGTTTTTTTGTTGTTGTATTCAACATGAAATTGCGCACATTTTCCATATATAATACTCCATGTAACGGCTAATATAAAATGGTGCAAAAATTATGTCAAAGTGACTAAATAATTTCCGAGATGTGTCGCTGATGCTTTTTAGTGCGAGGAGAAAGAAATTCGCGCTTGCGCGCCTGGGTAACGATTGTTAACAAAACAACGCCTTGATCCACGAGCTCCAAGCATCCCCCAAGGCACGTGATTCAAAAGTTTTCGCCTAGTAGGCCGAAAACTATTTTTCCGCGAGAATTTTTAAAAACTTTTAAAAAAACTTTTATTTTATATTGACGTGTATACGTCCAATCGGCACCCGACAGACAATTTATATCGACGTTTAATACGTCCAATCGGCGTTAAAGGGGTTAAGAGCCAAGTGTAAACACACTGATTATCTCTCTCTCTCTCTCTCTCTCTCTCTCTCTCTCTCTCTCTCTCTCTCTCTCTCTCTCTCTCTCTCTCTCTGTGGAACGCAATCGGACTCACACACTATCGATTCTTTTGATTATCCTTGTACCTAATTTATGAATAAAATTGATTTTATCAACATTTGCATACTGCAACCAATGTGGTTTCCGAAAGGGTTCCTGTCGCTCTCCTCCTTCCCCAGCTGGCCGGGCGCCATTTTCACCAAAACAGTTTGTAAATCATACATAGAAAAATAAAATTTCAAAAATTTTACTTCATATAACGTACTGTTTCATTACTTTACACTCTTAATTTAACTTTTGAACACATTGATAATAGAAAAAATGTGAAAAGGGGGACTTTTTGGGTAGGCTGAACGAATTATCCTGATTCCCTTTATCTCTTATGGGATATTTGTTTCATATTTCAAATAAATCGTTACTTCGAACAGCTTCTGGAATGGGGTTAAGTTCGAAGTCAGAGGTACTACTGTACTGACAAAAAAATTTGGAGATCATTTTTATTCTGATTCATATTTTGATCATTTCCAGTCGCTTTTGTGATGTCTCAGGGGCCAAATGATGAAGTAACAGAGTTAACTCCAGCAATGAAGGAACTGTCTGTTGTTAGGACCAAGTCTGCACCAGTGGCCATGAAGAGTGATCCTTTGACAAGTCGGTGTGCTGTTAGCCATTCTTCAGATGAAAGTGAGGAAGATAGTTCGGAGAGAAAACAGTCTGCTGACAATAGTTCAGAGGTTTGTACCTATTTGAATCACGATTTGAGAACAGACTTAAGACTACATTATGGTAACCTTTAGACTTTCATAGGCTCAAGAATGAAAGATAAAATAGCACCAGTAATTAAATCTTGAGAAGGAAGTATCATCCTATTGCTGAAGGGGGCCGTTAAGTAAATTTTTTCCTGAAAAGCTTTGATTCTGCTGTCATCTTGTTCCAAAAGTTTTGGAATGGGGGCCCAATTTTAGATTGTCTGGCTATTTGCGGTGAGGTCTGTTGTGTTTCAAGAAATGTCATATTGCAATACACCCCCTGAACACCTGAACTAGCCCATGGTCACTTACCAGCCCGAACCATTCATTTATTAAAATTTACCAAATCTTTGGTTAAAATAAACGATCAGTGTTGCCAATCTCCTGGCAAACACCCTCGTTACCTAGTTACCAGCCCACCGCTAGTAGCCCTGCCTCAACGGGCCGGTCACACCTGCCCTCTCACGTCTATCACTTATCGTTCGCGGTGGAGTACAGATGTATCCACAGCGAGCTCCTTTTTGGTCTTGCCCGGCCTTCATTTGCACCTTTGATTTGATTGAATTTGGTGACGAATTACGCATCCCTTTGGATTACGGTTGGATTGCTCTTAATACCTTGTCATTAGACATTGATTCTGCAAAGGAAGAAACAACACAGGCTACGACAACGACTACTGCACCCTCCTCGGCCACGACATCACAGAAAACGACGAGCGGGAGTTCAACAACGTATCGCTTTTGCCAACAATGCAAGAAAAGGATGAGTACCCTATGACACGATAGTCATTCCTTATGCGTAAATTGTAGGCCTGTTCAATATAATGTAAAGACCAGATGTTTTGGAATGTCAGGAGTGTCTTTGGACCCAGATGTTAGGGTATCTCAAACATAGGAAAGGTCTCGTATTAAGAAGTAACTGTAGGCAGGAAGAGACTAACGTAGATCAAGATAAAGACTTAGAGACAGTGCTCTTTAAGAGACTTGAGAGTACGCTGACATCGAGTATGACATCTCTGTTACCGATTTTATGTCAAGATTATGTGAGGATAGATCGAGCAATAGGGATACTGAAATTACTAATCGTTCTGTTCCAGCTCCCCTGCCTGTTCCAGAATCAGCCCTAAACCGGTGCTGGGGGTTATGGGGGATCCGCAAAGCCACGGGCAGGATCCGCCGTTCCCCCCCTGGCGCGGAGTAGGCAGTGTTGGCAGCAGATTCCCCTTCCCTCGATGACATCTCTGTTACCGATTTTAGGTCAAGATTATGTGAGGATAGATCGAGCAATAGGGATACTGAAATTACTAATCGTTCTTTTCCAGCTCCCCTGCCTGTTCCAGAATCAGCCTTAACCGGTGCTGGGGGTTATGGGGATCCGCAAGCCCACGGGTCAGGAGCCGCAGTCCCCCCTGGCGCGGAGCAGGCAGTGTTGGCAGCAGATTCCCCTTCCCTCGATGTGTAAGTTCTCAGGAGATAAAAAACTAGGTCAGATATAGACGAAGTAGGGATAATAGGCTACATAGTGTTTAGTTTAGGAAGAGAAGTGCAGGCTTCTTCGGGTCGGTTTTCTATTAAAAGTAGTAGTTTTTAGAGGCACAGTGTCCTTAGAGCATCTTTAGGCTTTTTCCTGCTTCGAGTTCCTTGCATCAGAAGCTTTTAGGCCAGGGTTGGTCTTTCAGATATGCTCCTTCGTCTTTAAGGTTACTTTCCTCTACGTATACGATACGATAATTGTTAATATCAACTAATTCTCCGTTCAATGCATATTGACTTACGATATTCAGTATGAAGGGAAATCGAATAAAATTAACTACGGTTAGCCTAGTGTTCACGATGATATATCGTATTCATATCAGTAGCCTAGCCTAACCTAAAGTATTCGCTGTACAACATATCGGTAGTTATTTATTTTTATATTGGCTAACGCTGTAGCTTAAGGCATTCTTGACTCGGATAATTCAATACAGGTGTAATTGAAAACGAACGAGAATCCGATCTGAGGATAATTAATATGAATGTAATCGAACAGAATAAGAAGATCGGATTCTGTAACCGACTAAAGCATTATAATTGTATTATCGTGTATCAATTCATATTGGCGTAGTATAAACACTAAACTCGGCAGTCATTCACGCTGGAATCAGCGGATGACGAATACGGGTTTGCGTCGCCGTATCCATCTCACTCTCCTGATTGACTAAAATGACTAACTAACACACACTCACTTATGCCAAGTTTGTACAAACGTCTTAAAGGAGACGTGTCTTCAACTATGTTGACATTTAATATAGTCAATAAGGTATCTATCTTGGGGCATATAATCAGATGTCAGATATAAGGAATTTGTATGTATGACGTCTTCATACGTTTAACAGACTATTGCCGTCAGTATTTACATTGAGCTTATGTCAATTACAGTTACAAATTATTACCAGTCGTATTATCAAATTACAATGACAACTGAAATCAATATTAGGCCTAATAAAGTTAATTTAATTACCTTTAAATATTATTTTATTACTTTTCAATTAAAATTATAATTACACTAGCTTGTCGTCAAACAGCACTATTGTAAGGAGGTGTGGTTTAGACAGACAAGGATGCCGGCTAGTCTATTTTTTTTTTTTTCTCCTTGGCTTCAGATTCAACCATATCACTTGGTCTCGGTAATATTTTTGTCCTTAGTTTAGCATATTAATGAATATCTGGATACTTAACTTATGTAACGAAGTCATACTGTTCGTCTTACGATGTAATTTAAGACCAAAATTTGACTGATACTTCTCATTGGAAGCTAGTTTTTCCCTCCCTCGGTTAGATGGCGTTAAATTTAGGATTCCGTTCGTTTTTCACGTCGTTTTTCATAGGTATTACGAACCTTACACTTTATATACGTTATTAATCCTTTGTCTGTGTGAAAACAACAGTAATGAGCTCTTTCATGCTATTAGTTTCTTTTACCACGGCTGCGTTGGAATTCATACATAAGCTCGGGACTTCTGTCCAGGTTGCTGATGAACGTAATTTTGCCTTATTAGCTTCAGCTGCATTTATAACATGAATACAGTAATTACCGTCCCACGCGGATGAATACAATAACGGATGTTGCTATCGGATTCGATTACTGTCACACGCTGATCAATACAATAAAGTGATGTTGTTATAGGAGTCGATCGCATTAGCAACAAGTTCTCGTTCGGTTGTTCATAGCTGTACGGAGTTATACGAGTATTATCGTTAAGATAATACCCTTTTAACTTGCTGCAATTTGCGGAGGTGGAGATAATTAGACGATCGTATTTCTCTCTGCTCTCTCTCTCTCTCTCTCTCTCTCTCTCTCTCTCTCTCTCTCTCTCTCTCTCTTTTTTCCCTGATTTTATCTCTCTCTCTCTCCTTTTCCCTGATTTTATATTCTTCATCTTTATCCTAGACGATTGTGTTTCTTTCTCTCTCTCTCTCTCTCTCTCTCTCTCTCTATCTCTCTCTCTCTCTCACTTTTTGATTTTCATATCTCTCCATATTCCTCTCATCCTATTTTCCACGCTCTCCTAACACTGGACTCATTGTGCAACAGAGGTTTTTCTTCCTTTCACACCTTTTCAAATTTTCTCAATTTCCCTTCAGCGCTGACTGACCTCATAGGTCCCAATACTCGGCCTTTTGGCCTAAATTCTATTTTTAAACCCAACAATCTTGCTGTCTGAGTTAGTATTAGAGTAGGGAGCGAATATTGTCGGAATATGTATAAGGTATTCATGATATGATATATCACAAGAGGATTTTAAGTATTAGGAAAGATAGGAAAGAACATGTCTGGGTCTATCTGAGGGTATTCTTCCTTAAGTGCCAACCAGGCAGAGTACAGACAGGCAGGTACAACACTACAAGATGAGGAACAATCACTACGATCGACGACACCGTTGTCTCCTCCGTACATGAGAGGCCTAAGGCCACATGGGAGGTCTTCAGTTTCCCTCCATACATGAGAGGCCGAGAGCCACATGGAGGTCTTCAGATTCCCTCCATACATGAGAGGCCGAGAGCCACATGGGAGGTCTTCAGATTCCCTCCATACATGAGAGGCCGAGAGCCACAGGGAGGTCTTCAGTTTTTCCTCTACTCAGGTGAGGCACATAGCCAGCTGAGAGGAAACAGGTTTGTATCCCTTCCGCACTCAATGAGTTTTGACCTTAGGGTAGAGGTGCAGGGAGTTTTTTTCCCTCCACATATGGCAGGCCTAGAAGGCCACACATGGGAGATTAGCTTGGACGAGTGACAAATGAACTTGAGACTGACTCGCGTACTCAATTATATTGACTGACAACTAGTACAGTGGAGGGCCGGGCAGATTTGATTCCCCACCTCCAAATTAATGTTGTTAATCGGGCTAGTTCAGGTGTTCAGGGGGTGTATTGCAATATGAAGTTTTTATTGTAAAACTAATATTTTGTAATACCTACCTGAACACCTGAATGATTCCCACCCTCCTCCCCTCTCATACAGAGTTATTGAGTTATGATTGACGTGAGAGGGCAGGTGTGACCGGCCCGTGAGGCAGGGCTACTAGCGGTGGGCTGGTAACTAGGTAACGAGGGTGTTTGCCAGGAGATTGGCAACACTGATCGTTATTTTAACCAAAGATTTGGTAAATTTTTAATAAATGATGGTTCGGGCTGGTAAGTGACCAGGGCTAGTTCAGGTGTTCAGGTAGGTATTACAATATTAGTTTTACAATAAAAACTTCATTTTGATGCAAGCAGAAAGCCACTGCACAGAACAAGGCTGTTCATGACCTTGTAGGGGAAAATGTTTTATTGTAAAAAAATTACAAAGCCATTAAGTAGCCTCATCTGTAAAAGGGTGTCTTAGCCACACCAACTTTGGAGATCCTGAGAAACAAAGACCTCCCTGCATATGCCCAGACCATCCCACAAAGCTTCATTCAAATATATAGCTCTTCCATGATTAGCAACTTTTTTTTTTTTATTTTTGTGAGATATTAGTTTTCATTCATTTATTGATTGACCTTTTACCTTAATCTCTATTCTGATAGTGTTTAGTGAATTATTAAAAGTTGTATTTGTGTGTTTTTGCCATCTAGACAGGTTGCATCACTTTTGTTTGAACTTCCATATGTTATAGTAGTTGTTAATTGTACAGTAAGTTATTGGGATGGATTAGAATTAGTAATAGCAATATTTTTTTATTTTTGTAATGTGCAATACCGTGTTAATGTAAGTTTTATCTATGAATGTAATAGGTGGCTGGTATGACTGTTGAAGATTTAGCAGCAATATGTATCGGCTGTGCTATGAATCTATCGCATCACACAGCTGCTCTGAAGACTCGACTCGCCCAGTTGCAAGTGCAGCCAGATCTCACAGTTAGAACAGCTCTTGATGGAATTACAGAGGTAGGGCTTAAAAATTTAGTTTCTAACATAGTTTCTTATTGGCATGATTACATGGTCATGTGGGAATGAATGGTGAATGTCTTGGTTTTGTCTTGGTTTAAAGTTTTGGATTGCAAAGTGAAAGTTTAATGACCAATTGTCAATACTAAATATGCTTGACTACAGGCTGCAATTACATGAGGTATTAGTTCCCAGATAATGTGATATAGTGATTTTTCCTCTTTTAAAAACTGGGTAACTTTGTGTGATATTCATGGATGTTTGTGTACCTCACTGAAAAGTGGTAGTAAATGGTTGAATCGATACATAAACCGTGCTGTATATACAGGTTGCAATAAATCAAGCTATTTTATTTTTTACTTTTCAGTATTCAGAAATAATTGCAGGAGAAATTATGAAATTACAAAGCTATCTTATTGCTATTCTGTAAAAGTTGTCTAGTAGGACAAGCTAAATATGAAATTTCATCAGTGTTGTAAATTAAAAATGAAGGAACTGAGGTCACTGACAGAGCCTGACATAACTGAGGCAACTATGACCAGATTAGATAACATCTCTGAAAAATCTTTCCGGTTAAATGGCAAGATACCAGGAATGATGAATTAATATTAGATAACAAGAAGTTAAAAGAGAGCACATCATACATAATACAGTGGTCCCCCCATATTCGCGGGGGATGCGTACCAGACCCCCCCGTGAATAGTTAGAACCCGCGAATGTTTGGAACCCCTATGAAAATGCTAAAAACAGCCTATTTTGTTAGTTAAAACTGAAGAAAACCCACTAAAAATTTTCATACTTGGTTTTTTTAATAGTTTTATCACAAAAAGTGCATATTATGATGAAATTCATAAAAAAAAAACAGGAATTTGAGGATATTTCTCATAGAAAAATACCGCGAATGCGTGAATTTTCCGCGAATAATGCAGGGAAACGTCCCCCAGAGAAATCCGCGAATGTGTGAGTCCGCGAATCTGGAGAACGCGAATACGGGGGGTCCACTGTATATTGTGACATTCATTTTTTTTTTAAGTTGAAAGTTATTCTAGCTTGCCTCTTAATTGCCCATACTGGTTTAACCTTTGAGATTTTAATGAATACCATAAAAGATTTGGATATTTGGCTTTTATAATGCCAACCAACCTTCAACAGAACATTTTGCATATACTCGATCTCATAGAGAGTTAATAGACTTATCTTATGGTTCTTGTGTATTGGCTTAAACTTCAAGCCAAGCAGCTGTTTGAATCCAATCCAGCACTTAATTCATTGAGACTCCTTGAGTCATAAGGCTGCCAGATAAATTTCATAAGTTTAGTTTTATTTTAAAGGACATATCCTTGATGCGAACCTTGCATCAATTTTATTCTTAACTGAATAGCATGATCAGTTAACTAAATGCCTATATTGATGCCTACACATTAAATTGAATTCATTTTTTATTATTATAAGTGCATTTTTGCTCTTGCTGATACCCAACAAGGAACCACTGCGATTTCTTTGCAGGTGGTAGAAACGCTGTCTGGAGTGCGAACACAACTAGCTGGCTCAAATGGCGGATCCAATGGTTTGATGTCGGCTCCTACTCAGCACCATCCTTTAGAAACCAATGATGTTAATGAACAA
This sequence comes from Macrobrachium nipponense, assembly GCF_015104395.2. Classification (NCBI taxonomy): domain Eukaryota; kingdom Metazoa; phylum Arthropoda; class Malacostraca; order Decapoda; family Palaemonidae; genus Macrobrachium; species Macrobrachium nipponense. Next base: position 2,925,238 of record NC_087213.1, on the reverse strand, counting down.
ATCACTTGAGATGCCTTGACCTGCAGTATTTTAAAATTTTTGGAAGAATTTTATATTTATTGAATTTTATCTTTTTATCAGATATTTCGGCTTTGTGCATATCATTCCGTAGGATCATTTTTATTTTGAAGATGGTAAATAATGAAAAATAGCAGTTTTATATTTATTTTTTAATTACACTGGCCTTGATTTAACATCGTAACATTTAGATAATAGTATGTTCTGATTGACTGTTGGAACTGTATCTAGGTAACAGTGTTATCAGTTAGTCTACTCGGAACTAATTTCTGAATTTTAGATTTTAACAGAACAAAATCCCGCCATTTTTAATTGCCCAAAGTTTAATGCATTTTAGAAAGTATAAATATTTTCTATAAATAGGTTTTTTTGCCTATTTTTAAAACTATATACACAAGATGTTTATATTTGAAATAAAATGAATACAAATATATAAGTAATGTTGTGGACTTACAAAGAAGTTCTTTTAAGACAGTTTTTGCTTGCCAATATTTAAATGATCTAGGTACTGGCAGCAAAAATGTTACCCCAGTGATAGTTTTGTGTCATTTTCAAGTTCAGATTTTAAACCATATTTTCATGTAAGTGACATAACAAGTAATTTCATAGCTGTAGTTTCAACCTCACATGGCAACTTTAATTTTTAAAATTGTAGTAGCGATTCAGTTGTTTAGTGTAGGTGACAGGCCCTGCCCACTGCTGGGAATACTGAAAGTGACTTGGCAGATATCTTTATTGTTTTTCTTCCTGCTCTTGAGGAACGTCGGGGGTTTGCTGCAGATTTTGTTACTTGATTTTTGGTTATATGACTGGATTTCACTGAAGTATTATCACTTACTTGAGTAGCCCTCAAGCTTTAATAGTTCTCAGGATAATTTTTTATAGTTCTTTGATTATTGTTACAGTCAACCCCCGCTATTTGTTGATTATTATTACGGTTAACCCCTGCTATTCGCACACTCACCTATTCATAGATTTCTCTATGGAACATGTACTATACACATTATTTGCAGAGAAAATTTGCTATTTGTGGGATTTTTCTGAGAGAAATATTCACTAATTACTGTATTTTCATATTTTCATGACTAAATGCACTTTTTTTAATAAAACTAATAAAATATTCAGGTATAAGCCTTTTTAGAGGGCTTTGTTTTTCATGTGAACTATCAAAATAGGCAGTTCTAAGGGTTTTTAGAGGGGTTGTAAGTATTCACCGATTTTATTTATATGTTGGGGGGTGTGGGTTGTTTGCACACATCCCCCACAAATACTGGGGACTGACTGTATGTCTGATTTAGGTTCACCTAGTTTCGCTATTGTAGTGAAAGTTGCAAACCAGTTTGATTGAATCTTCATGATTCTCTTACAATTTAAAGTAAATGTAGTGGGCAGAAATGTATTAAGGAGAAAACTTGTGCTTAAAATGTAATGATTAGCAAGAGTAGAAAATACTTCATCTTAATTAGACAATTAGAGAGGGATAGAAAGTTGAAACCAGCCTCTAGAGCCAAGAAATGAGCTTCCCTTACCCTAGAATTCCACCCTAGCCTTGTTAGAAGATAGCCCTGCTATTCCATCTTCCCATCTTCCAAATTTTTCATCTGCTACTAACCCTCCTACTTTTAATTCACCTAGTCCCGCAACTGGCTCCCTAGCTTATATAACCGGTGCAATTGCCAGTCTAGAGTCATTTGTCAAGAAAATTAAACTATTAGTGGAATTCAGTGGCGGAGTTAAGTGCGTCACTTAAGGTGTTAATGGTAAAACATATTCAGACAGTGCCATTTTTCGCAAGCTGGCACATGACAGTGCATTGTTAGTGGAGGAGGTGGCTACTCATACCCCAATTCTCCTAGATGAAGGTCCCTTCTATACTCCCCTAAACCTTGGAGGAGTTGCACAGTAGATCCAAGGGAGGTCGGGGGGGTTGGCCCATGGTTAGTTGCTCCTACAGCTGTACCTGTTGTACAGACCCAGGTGTCTGTAGGACTAGCACCACTGCCCTGTTCCCCCAACCCAGGTAGAAGACATATACCAAGTCCAAGGGAGGCTAATGGGTTTGTCCACAGGTACTCAACTCTCTCAGTCAAGCCCAAGGCACAATCTCAAGTGCCATCAGACAGCCATTGAAAAGATGTCTCATTAAAGACACCAAGTTTTCGTACGGATACTTCAAATTGTCGTCATAAAGGCACGATAAAACAATAGTTGAAGGTATGGTACTAGAGTCAATTTTGTTATACATTTCCGATAATTATCGTGTACAAGTGGCAAGCGAGAGAACTTATGTATGTCTTGTCAACAATCAAGCCCATCCCTCGCTCAGTCCGCTGCAAGATTCCCGTTTATGCAGAGGCAACCCATGGCTCAACCACCATGCCATTACAGGCCCAGCAGTGACATCACTTCCAACGAGGTGGCACAGGAAACAATTCCTGGATTCTTCTAGGCTGCTTAAGACCCTTTAAGTGGGTCTGTGTTTAGTTCCAGTTCCAGTTAGGCAATATAAGAAGGCCATTACTAGCCCACAGCCTTCTTGTAGTTATGCTGTAGCTATATGGGACACGGCCACTCTGCGCCTTTTCCGAATGCCCAGCAGAGTGTTACCAGTTATGATTTGCCATTGGATGTTAAGCTGTATTAAATGCTAATCTCTTCATGTATGTAGTTATGTTGTAGCTATATGGGCGAGCATCTGGCACCTGCCAGTACTAGTCTACATCCTCCTTGTAGTCTCACAGTAGCTATGTGGGACACGAAGAGGCAAGGAAAAAGGCACCATCTCACAGTGTCAGCTTCCGAGCACCCAGCACAGTTTTACTAGATCTCATTCACCTTTTGATGCTGGAGAAGACAAGGCTATCAGAGATGAATGTATTGAGCTTGCTGCTCTTTTCTCCGTGGTGGTTTTGAAGAACGGAATTATGGGGCTACCCTTTCAACTAAAAGTGTTACAGAGACTCAGAAGTCAACCATTTTTGTTTTGCTGTTGGAACCCATCTCCTTTTCCTGCAGGGTACTGTGAGGAAAATTGATTCGACCTCCTAGAGGAGCCCACTCAGGCTCTGGTGTTGACAAGAGACCTTTTACTGTGGACAGATCAAAATAGTGATTTTAGTCACTTGATTTGTTTTGGGCCCTTGCAGGATGCAGGTATCGATTTTCTATCAGCGTTTACCAGGCTAAGTGGGCACGTTTTCCAAACTAGTGTCTCAGACGGATGTCCATTCTTCTGAGACATCTGTGACCCAATTGCAGATTTCTTCCTTTATTGAGGAGATCTAGAATCTATCGTCCTCCTCCATTAAAGGATATCGAGCTGTGCTTAACAGTGTCAAGCTCAGATACCTAGATCTTTCATCAACCCAAATCTTATCGACCTCATAACGTCCTAGGATACATCCAATTAAAGGAAGGAAGATCCTGTCTCTTAAAACCAGTATGTAGTGTTGAAGTAGCTGACTGGTCCCTTTTTTGAACCCCTACATTCCTCTTCTCTGAGAAACCTTTTTTGGAAGACTATTCTTGTGGCCTTGACTATATTGCTAAACATATTAGTGAGATCCAAACCATTGATAGAGGAAGGATTTTCACAGTACCGGATCTCAGACGCCTGGCACCAGCTTCCAAACATAAAGTGCCAATTCTTCAGTACCTGTCTCTGTCTTATGAGCGCCAAGCACCCGCTTACAGACATGAATCTCCTCTTTTACTCAATGATAAGCCATTGTTGTTCCCCCATTAAACAGCAGTTAGATGAAATTATAGATTTTTTCTCAAAGAAACTCTCTTCAAGATGGTGCGCTCTTTGTTGTCTCCATGAAAGCTCTGAAGGAAGTTGATAATTAACTTTTGGCTAAGTGAAAACAAGGCAAGCATCCTTGACCATTCCTCCCCCTCTTTTAGTCCGTAGGAGATATCTGTCCTTTGACACTGGGTAAGCTCCTTCTTTTGGAGTCACTGCTTCCTATCAAGGGGACTGAACTGACCTCAACTAATCTTCCCGACGCTTTTGAGTTTTCGTTGTCTAAGTTTATTTTTCCATCAGCCATACTAGTCCAACTTGTTAAGTATCTCTTCAAGGTGTTTGAGATCTTCAGTCTCTTGGACTGGATAGTCGAAGCTATGATTAAGGAAAATGATATTTTGAAGGAGTTAGAGAACAACATTGCCTTGGACTGGCTGGGACTACTATCTGGAGAAGACAAGGCTATCAGAGTTGAATGTATTGAGCTTGCTGCTCTTTTCTCCTTGGGAGTTTTGAAGAAAGGAATTATGGGGCTACCCTTTCAACTAAAAGGGTTACAGAGACAGAAGTCAACCATTTTGTTTTCGCTGTGGGAACCCATCTCCTTTTCCTGCAGGGTACTGTGAGGAAAATTGGTTCGGACCTCCTAGAGGAGCCCACTCAGGTTCTGGTGTGGACAAGAGACCTTTCACTGTGGACAGATCAAAATAGTGATTTTAGTCACTTGATTTGTTTGGGCTCTTGCAAGATGCAGGTATCAATTTTCTATCAGCGTTTACCAGGCTAAGTGGGCACTTTTCCAAACTAGTGTCTCGGATGGATGTCCATTCTTCTGAGACATCTGTGACCCAATTGCAGATTTCCTCCTTTATTGAGGAGATCTAGAATCTATCATCCTCCTCCATTACAGAATATCGAGCTATGCTTAACAGTGTTAAGCTCAAATACCTAGATCTTTCATCAACCCAAATCTTATCGACCTCATAACGTCCTTGGATACATCCAAGTAAAGGAAGGAAGATCCTGTCTCTTAAAACCAGTATGTAGTGTTGAAGTAGCTGACAGGTCCCTTTTTTGAACCCCTACATTCCTCTTCTCTGAGAACCTTTTTTGGAAGACTATTCTTGAGGCCTTGACTATATTGCGAAACATATTGGCGAGATCCAAACCATCGATAAAGGAAGGTTTTTGTCACTAAGAGACACTGTTTACTCCTTGCCCTAGAATTTTTAACCAAGAACGAGGACCCATCCAAGCACTGAACCCGTTCTTGCCCTGTTAAGAACTTATCAGACATCCTCGGCTCAGAATAAGAGAAAGTTCTATGTCCTGCTATGGCTGTCAGGTAATTACCTGAACAGAGCCAAGACCATATGGTCATCCATTAACCTCTGGTGCTCTCTTAAGAACCTGTCTCGCCCTCTGATTAAGGAAGCATTTCCGAGGTGAACTCTTGAGTCATGTGGACATTCTAAATATTTTGAAAGAAAGCTCTTGACATCAGGACAGTCTACTCCATTAGCTTTCAGGTACGATATGTTTCTTACTTAACAGTTTGCAATCTGCCTACTGGAAGTGCTAATCTATCTTTGCATCACACCATTTAAGAATTAGTGTTTGTAATTGCAGTACCTTGGGAACATTATCAGCGACTGGCATGCTATTGGATGAGGAAGCATAGGATTTTTTTCTGCTTCTCTTTGCCTTGAAGTAAGGTGTCAAGTATTGGGGAGCCTGGGGGTACAGTGTACCTGAAGTGCCCACCAATTTCACTGGATGGGTTGTGGTTTTTTTGGTGTTAGTGACAGTGTTGTCTGGTTGTTTTGTATATTGGTATTGTGCACAGGGCAAGAGCACTTCCTTATGCTTTGCTAGCCAACAGTCATATCTTTTGCTGCAAAGCTCCCTTGGCTCACCTGCCATGCCACTACAGGTCAATATGAGCACCAACCAGAAGCAGTTTTAACCTGCAGTAGCTCCTGTACCAGATAAGGAAATGACAATAATTGTTTCAATGCTAACAACTTTTTCTATTTCAAAGTCATTAGTTTGGAGTAGAATATGTCTATGTATCCCACCTCCATTCAATGTGGGATTCAGCTGTGTAATTACTTGGTAAGTTACTTATATGAAAATTATATTTTCATTATCTGCCCTCCTCCCCTGCGATGGACACAAGGGCACAAAAACAATTGTCTGTTGTCACTTTTATATTTCCAGCAATGGGGGCGCCCTGTCACCTGAACTAAAGCAAAGTTTTTAAAATTAAAGCTGCTGCAGGAGGTTGAAACTATAGCCATGAAATTCTTGGTAAGTATATATGAAACTTAATTTTATTATGAAAATGTAATTTTTCTTACTGTAGCAGTCCATGAAAAAGTCTGCAAGTATTTTTATTCTTAGAAATACCAGAAAACTGTCTGAATGTGTCACATATTTATTTATTGAGCTAAAAATTGTGGTTTACCAGATATTGGGACCCATTTCTTGTTATTAAATTAAATTAATTTGTTTTAGAAAATCAGGATTAGAAATTTAGATTTGTGCCCTTTCAGGAAATTGAAAGATTTTGCAGTATCACTGGTTCTAATTAAAATTTTATTCAGGAATCATCTAAGTTACAGTAATTTCCAAAAATCATTATATAAATGGTTTTCAATAGATAATTTCCAAAAATCAGTATACAAATGGTTTTCAATAGATATTGTTAGTCTAGGGAGATACCAGTAACTTAAAAAAAAAAAAACCACTGTTGCCAAAGAACTGTAACCCAAATCTTTTCCAGTTCCTCTGCATTTTGCAATTGCTGTGACATATTATAAAGGAAAAAGTCAAGGGTACTCTATAAATGGAAGTAAAGATACCTGTAATCCTCCTCCCTATTATCACATTGTACTGCAAGCAAGTTCTGCTGGTATTGTCACATCAGCACAGTTCTGTGACCTCAAAATGCTTATGTACTTGAAAGAGGAAGGTTTCAAGTTCATTTCTTGATTAGAGGGACAACTGTAAGCATGTACAAATAGGTCCTGTTCTTGGACAGTCATGTAAATTTTGTAAGATCGCATGTAGCCATTCCATTTTGCAGCGCAGACAATGTGATAACCATGATGCATTCTGTGATAAATTTCCGTGATTTATGGTAGGGTATAAACAAATCTCTATCGTACAGTTCATTCTTAGCATAGTGTGTAAATGAAGGCCAGAGTAAGTAAAAAAATTATTTTTAAAGAAACATTTTAAACATTTGTGGCACGATGGAAAACATTTTCTGAATTTGTGCCATATTAAATCAGCTAGTCAGAATTGGGCCATAATTTAATTTGTAATTTGTTTTATTATAGCCAAATTGCATATGAATTATCTTGTGAAGGCATATATGTGCTGTGCTGGTGTAAATGCATTTTATAATGCGGTTTGCATATTTAGATGTTCTAGACTAGTTCATGTACCAGATATCTTCCACTACAAAAATATGCATGAATATTCAGAATTTTTTGGAAATAGATGTGGAAAGCATAATGCTCATTGCACTATGCAGTATGTTTCAGTAATCCATTTGTTGCTCATTGTAATGGAGTATAGAACTTTTATTTGCTCAATGTCCTGAGTGTGTTGTTTAATGATAAACCTCAATTGCATTATCTGAAATTTTTTAGCTAAATTTCTTATGTTACTTTACTAGCAAAATACCCTTTTAAGTATTATGAGAGGTAGGTATTTTACAATTGATGTAGTGGGTATTGTGAACAAGTTTCATATCATTTAGCTGTATGACTTGATTTTGATGTAAGTCATTTCTATTTTGTAAATTAGAATGAAAGGCAATATGTTGAGTATGTATTTTACCTTTTAAGGAATGTTATCAACTTTTGGTCTCTGTGATATTAACATTCCTTCATTGTCTCAATATTGTACAGTTTTTATTATAAACATTAAAGCTGATGTTTTTTTCTTCAACTGCCTGAAATTCGAATTGACATTCGTGGTTTATACCACAAGTATCATGTGCTAGCCTTGGTTTTTTTTTTTTAATTTAGGGGTTGTTGGATGATGAAGAAATTGAAATCTTGCACATTACCAAGAATACAGTGGTCCCCCCCGTATTCGCGGGGGGATGCGTACCAGACCCCCCCGTGAATAGTTAGAACCCGCAAATGTTTGGAATGGAACCCCTATGAAAAGGCTAAAAACAGCCTATTTTGTTAGTTATAACTGAAGAAAAACCCACTAAAAATGTTCATACTTGGTTTTTTTAATAGTTTTATCACAAAAAGTGCATTTTATGATGAAATTGATAAAAAAAAACAGGAATTAGTGGATATTTCTCATAGAAAAATACAGCAAATTTTCCACGAATAATTTGGGGAAACGTTCCTGAGAGAAATCCGCTAATGTGCGAGTCCGCGAATCCAGAGAACGCGAATACGGGGGTCCACTGTATAGTGGTACTGAAAGTGATGAAAGTGGACTTTATGACTGCAGACAAGACTGAGAAACTCAAATGAAAAGAGTATTCGTCATGAAATATTTTTGCATGAAATTTGGGGACCAAAGCTTCCACAGCCAGCCAGGAGATGCCTTTAATTCACTCTGGTAAGTGCAACCAAGTTTTTAAGATTTTATTAATAACTTTGGTAAGCGCAACAAAGTTTTTAAGATTTTATTATTAATACCAAATTGAAATTGTATTTTATTGAATTTCAAATGTGAACATGGCCATCAGCTTTAGAATATATGGATTTTAAAGTTTTTCAGTTTTAATAATTTCTATATTTGGCATTGCTATACTTTGCTTTACAATCTTTGATTATTTTTAACTGGTTTCCAGCTGCTGCTAGAAGATTATCTTATTGTTAAAACTGAAGGTTTTTTAGCTATGAAAAAATACAAACTGATTAAAAATTTGCCGTTTTTAAGGAATGACTTGACCCAATCCATTTTACATAATGTACTAAGTAATGCTGTCTATCCCTAATGAGCCAGTCATATTTGGGCAATAGGTGGAATTTATAGTGCTTCTCTAATACATACTATTTTAGAAGCTAGCCTGAGAACATCGTTAAGAAACCATGACACTGATGATGGCCTGTGAACGGGCCGCAGACGTGCGCATGCCCTTGGAATTGACGTGAAATAAGACTCGGTTAGATTTATACCAAACCCGAGAAGAAAACCTTTTTCAGAGCCGACTTAGTGGTTGTTATTGTGGCCTCTGCCAACCCTTGTTCGAATAGTCTTGAAGAAGGTATAGCCACGTTCACTGTCATTACTTTGGTATTTGATTACTTGAGAAATGTAGTTAATTCCTTAACTGCTCAATCATACTGGCGAAGTGTGAAGCCAGTGACTTAATTTTAACACTAATAAATCTGTAGCAGATTAAGTCAACTTTAATCTTAGGAGTATGGCATTCATCAATACAGTATTTTCATATTTTTATGACAATGCAGTATTGTACGTATATACATTTTATTATAAAGTAATGATTTAGAGTACTAATTTTCAAATAGTTTTAAGTTTAATAAGATTGAATAATAAAAGTAATTCTCTCCCTCCCTTCCTTTCTGTTTCTCTCTTACTGAGATGAGAGAATTTGTATGCATTGTAATATTATGTATATTTGTTTTGTATGATAAATAAATTGTTAACTAATTTTCAAATAATATTAATATAAACAGCAAAACACCAATTAATTCAAGAAAATAGTGAATTAGTAAGATTTTAGTTCAATAAATTCTTTTCCCTGATCTTTGTCGTCTATGACTTACAGAGGGAGGGATGAAGGTGTAACTCCGCATGTATAAGGTGATAGTGGGTCAGAGACTGCGCACCGCCTCGTGACGTATTCAGTCTTAACTTAATCGCCTTGGAGAGTAAGATGCCATGGCTTTGCTCTCCTTTCAAGCCAGTTGATTTGTGCCCATGTTTCTTTCATTTCAGTGTGTTTGTGTGTATGTGTGTGTGCATTATGGATTCTACGGAGTCTCCATTTCCTTGTCAATGCATGTGCCTGGGGCATTCGAGGATTTCCTTGCTCAAGGTTTTTAGCTGCTGTTGTCACAGACCCACACATGACTTGCAGTAGTTGCCCTGCTAATTATTGTACGATGTCTAATCCTTGTGCGGAATGTTGTTCCTGGCCTAAGTCGCAGTTGTGTTTTTATAAGGGGGGGGGGGGGGGAAGGGGGGGGGGGGGGGGGGGGGACATCATAGTTTCAACTCTTTCTTCCATCTTCGGAGGGTTTTTTTTCTTCTTGGGTGGATGATTCGGCTTCTCCCTCTCCCCCGATTGCCTCCCTTTGGCCATTGCGAGTGTCTCCTTCCTTTTCTTCCATCGATTCGTTGATGGAAGTATTGGGAGTACCACAGGATGATGTTATGTTTAAAGTAGCCCTCTCTCCCACAGGTTCTCATTTTATACCTGAGAGGGGGGAGGCTACGCCATCTAATGCCTTATTTTCAGATTCGGAGTCATCCAAGATGGTGCTGTGCTTTTGGGGCATTGCTGGGGCTATGGGGTCCACCTTTCTTAGATGGACTGCTGTCAATTTCTTGGAAATGTGTACCCCCCCAGCGTCCTATAGTAGTCCCGCCTCACCCAGGACTCCTCTATGTTGGCTCTCATGTGCTACCACCTTGCGGAACCCGTGTCATCATCGATGCTCCCTTGGTCGCACCTTATCACTCCGCCAGAGAGGCCATCAGCCAGCTCTGGTTTTAGAGACGTCGTGATGTCACTCCCAGCATCCTCTCACCCTATGATGTCAGATGTGGTGGCTGCTCATCCTCCTACTGTGATGTCACCACTACATTAAATGACATCGTCTTCTCTCACTGAGCTGTCTGAGGCTTTAGTTCAAGCGGTTTACAAGAGACTGACTCTGTTTTGCGAGTGAGACTTTCTGTTGTGTCTATGAAGAAGAGTAGTAAATGGAGAGGGTCTTTTCCTACTCCTGCTAGTAAGAGACCTCGTAGAGAGAGAAGTTCCCTCCTCCTCCTGTTCATACTCCATCACCCCCTCGCCATTGTGTCAGACGTTGGAGGATCAAGGACTTTGTGGTTTCGTCGTCTTCAAGAGGAAGAAGTGCATCGCCTGTGTCTCTCCCATGCACTTCCGTCTTTGTGCAAGTGAGAGAAGTGTTTCTCCATATGCCCCACAAGGTCGTGTTTCTTCCTCACACATTCATGTTCATGAGGTTGGCAGTGGAGATAGTAGAAGGAAGGCATCCTCTTCTTCGATACATGGCTGTGTATCTCCTGTGCGTCGTGAGAGTAATGTATCTTAGTCTTCCCTTCACAGCCGTGTGTCTCCCTCTCACGTACGTGTTTGTGACAGTGTGAGTGTTGAGAGCGTTAAGAGTGTTGCAACATCTTCCGTTCAGACGTGCATCATCTCTGCTCGTATGCCCTGATGATGGAGGTGACACCTCTTCATCTGTTCCTGTATTTGAATGTGAATCATTCTTGCATGTACGTGCTGACGAGATCAGGGGCGAACCCTCTTTGTCTGTTCTTTTACCAGTTTGTCGGCACACGGATGATAAAGTGCCAATTAAAAGGTCGAAGGTTGCAGATGTGAAGGTTCGCTCAAGGTTTGTCTAAGGATTCTTCGCTGGGCAAGACTGAGGCCGAGGGTCGAAAATTTGAGGTTTCACTGGCCTGTGGAAGTGCTTCTCATTCTCCTGGAAGAGACCTTAGCCTTAGGAGTCCATCTCCTTCAGGTAGCTCTCTTCAATGATGTTCTTTGTCTCAGGATCGTGCTCGGTTGGCGTCTCACAGTTGTTTACTCAAATTGTCACACGTTCATGTATGTGATTTGAATATTTTCCTAGCCTAATCTTTGCTTTTGAACATAAATATGCAATCTACCCACCTGTTCACGTTCTTTGACTCTAGTATACTCCAGCTTACACCTTAGAACATCACCACACCAAAACTTACAACAAAAAACTCCTATCCGATAGAGCTCTCCTACCAACCAAACAACCCATGCACATGTCTCCTGCCTTTGTTTTTGTTTACATCCACCAGATGCCGCCGCCATCTTGACTTCTATGACGCCACAACACAAATACATCACGTCATCCGTCGCTGGTGCCGGAGCAGGAGGAGGGAGATGCCCAACAGTTTGTCTTCATTCACAGAGGTTGGTGATCTCATGAACTCAACAATCTTGAGGGTAGGACACAAGCTCAATGTTCTATTACCCCAACGGGTATAGAGGCCTTTGCTGGGAGCTAAATAGGCTAGAAACTCTGAAGCCCTCCTTGTCAGGTCATGC
>NC_087213.1:2904927-2912688 GCF_015104395.2 Macrobrachium nipponense | reverse complement strand
TAACCCCTTCTTACTAATAATAGGGGGCTTCCAGTGCTGATCCTAGCCTTGGGTACTTCCTTCCCTCCCGACTCACGAAAAGTTTTCAGAATGTTCTGGACAGTCCGTTGTTTCACACCAATTATTTGGCTAATTACACCAGTTTTAAGGCCTTCCTCGTAAACTTGTATCACTCTCACACGATATCTCAATGGAAGTATACGGTTTAGGCATTGTTAATACAACCACACTCACTCAAACACACAAAATAATGTTAGCAACGGCTATGGCAGAGCCCAAGAAAAGAATTCAACATCCAACTGTCGCAACATCCAACAGGTTTACTGAAGTGCTCTTACACAGAGTTACACTTTCTGTGAGTGAGCCAGTAGCTCTAGTTAAGTTCCCAATTAGTCAATTTCACTCAGACGAATTTTTTTTTTGTTTCAATGGCTGATTTTCAATGGCATTGGATTAAGATTCGTGCACTGGGGATCATACCGCCAAACAGAATACTTTGTGGCTTAGAGATTGTGGAATTGAATATATCCACGACTAGCCAGGGAATTCCCCAGCCATTTCAATCATTAAGCAATCATAAAAAGAAAGTTACTGAATGTGGACACGTCTTGCAGGGCAAAGTTTGAAATGCGCTTGGACGATCTGTACGAGTCCCTCCTGCAGCGGTTTTTCAGATTCAATGCCAAGGACACTCCAGAAAGTCCGTAAACGTTGTAGCATGCCTATCAAGTACTAGGGCAGGAGTTGGTGAGTATTCATTCCAAATTTTATGATGGTTGCTTTAATAATTGATTTTTCCTGAATATTTTTAGTTTGTTGTACTCTTTTTCTTCTTCCATCTTCCCTACCATGCAAAGTATTATGACTTCTACTTGTGTATATATATATATATATATATATATATATATATATATATATATATATATATATATATATATATATATATATATATATATATATATATATATATCTATCTATCTATCTATCTATCTATATACAAATCTATATAAATATCTATATATATATATATATATATATATATATATATATATATATATATATATATATGGTATATATTTAAGTATGTATATTAGATATTTATATAGATATGTATATAGATATTTTTTACGTATATAGCGGGCCTTGAGAGAGGCTAGATACTTAAACGGAAATAATTGAGGGATTTCAAGAGGGAATTGCTTTAACTTACCGTAAACTGATAGTTTATTATTAATTTCTTTAGAGGGAAGGTCGCCAGAAACTCAGCTCGTTACTTTACAGCTATTTATTTACAAAAAGGCCCGTGCTGGCCTGGAGGAAAGGTAAATGATGGCTCCAACTTATGTCATTCAAGCTGATTTTCATAAATTCGGGTAATGCACACTTGCGGGCAGAGACGGCACGTGACTCATGGAATCTGGAAAAGAATCCCAGATTAAACAAGATAAAAGGAAAAATGACTTCTTGCTTTGATTAATTAATTCTCTAATACTGGGGAGAAGGAACTTTTAAGGTTTCACTGAAGTATGCAATGACTCCATTGGTCTGGGACGATCACATAAGGGGAAGCATGCGGCCATGAGGCAGTGAGAGGGAACAAAGGGATGAATTCCTTTTGTTGCTGGAAATTGAATTGGGAGAATGAGGATCAAAATGATAATAGGTTGGGAGAGACTGGCAATATGCTGTTCCACAAGACGTACCTGGATGTCGTGTTCAGTGTGGGACTTTGTAGAAAAATGTGGCTCTTTGTAGAAAGTATGGGGGCCCCCGGGGTTTGTCTGAGGCCTGGGTCATCGCGCGCCACTCACACCCTGGGTAGGCCTAACAGGAAGGCAGGTAATTTGACCTCTGTCCGAGATCACGTCTCGCAGCCGACTGAGACAGAATTCAGGTGGGTTGCTTGAGGGTTGGAAGTCAGCTTAACCCCCCCACGATCAAGGCAAATCCTGGAAAACAAGCATACAGCCAGCAGAGGGGTCACAAGAAAGAGAGCTTAAGGTATAGGTCTAAGAGTCCACCTGTCTGCCTACACCCTTCCCTTTTGAGATACGTCCCTACAGCTGATAAGACACTTTTCCCCGCCCAACTGGGGAATCCCCTATCTCTGGCTGGCGGGTTTTGGTTCCCGCGTTTCCTAAAAATCAGCTGTATTTCTAAAGAAATGGCTGCCGTTTTCCAAATCGAATTAATTAATTAATTGCGGGGTAGACGGACGATCTATACACGTCACAGCTCCCCCTGTTAAGAAGGCATTCACTCTCTTTCGGGCGTGAAGGTCTTGGCTTAAATAAATTGATCGTCTCGACTACCCAGTTCTCCTACTCCAACTTGAAGTTTTTTGAGCAGCGATACAGCTAACTACAGTGGCCTACCTAACTTATAGGCAAAGATGCTAAGTGTACTAACTTAATGTAGTGATAGTCTAGCCTAAGTAATAACTACGGGTTGTCTTGTGACGACAGTCTACTCTACCCCTAGATAAGGTTACTTGAAAATTCTACTTGCTACTAACCTAATGCCCTGGTACTAAATCATTAGCCTAACCTACTCAATACAGTTAAATGAAGACGCAATCATTCCAGAGTGTGGTACGCACAGCAGTAGTTCAGCGACGGAATTGTTAAAATACATAATGAGAGGTAATGATGCGTTGGGATGATGAGTGGTTAGTGCGTTACCAGGATGGAAATGTAATGAGGTAATTATATTTAAGTGAGGGTTAGTATCACAATGGCTAGGGGTTAGAGGGTTAGTTCTACTGGCAGAGATCAGGCTGGCTACCTTCTCTGGGTAGGTGCCAGGATCATTCTGCAAATGAATGCGACACTGTACCTCGGGCACAGGTGTCAAGGAGAGCATGTGGCTCTTTGGTTAGTGTGTTAATGACGTCCCTTCTTCTTCTTATTCCTCCAGGACCTGGCTATACCAGTCCTAGGAGTAGACGGAGGCACCGACTCTGGGGAAGGCCAGAAACGCCGCAGGAGCAGAGGCAGTGGTAGCCTAGGGATTGCAGGAGAACACCCTAACTCCGGTATCTGCAGCTAAACCGTTGTAGAGGTGGAACCTACTGCAGGGGAGGCCCTCACTCCGGCTGCTGCGACAGCCGTCGTAAGGGGAAAACTCCAGGCTGACTCCTGGTCGGGCAGTTCCTGGTTTTCCATAGGAGGTATGAAGGTTGGGTCTGCCGGAGGTTCATCCTCGGGGCGACAGTGGTGAGGGTGAAGAAGACTCATGGACTTTGGGTTAGCCATAGGCTGCGGTAAGCTCCATGCCTGTTGGAGGATCTCCTGTAGGAGGATCCTTGGTTAGGTTAGGCGCCGGCACTAGCTCGGGGCCAGGCGCAGAAGTCAAGTTCTGTGGTGGCTCTACGTCCAGGCTGGACGGAGCTTGGCACTGCCTAGTGCTGCCAAGTGGCACTGGCAGAGAGTTCAGGTCGACTGGACCTGTGACGGGTACTGGAGGTGCAATACCTCTCAGCGTGCCCTTGGAAATGGGAGACAGAGGCTCCTGTCTCTTGTTGGAAGGCTAAGCCTTGTGGAAAATGGACATTGTCCGCTGCTGGTAGTCGGCTAGGGCACCCAGGCCAATTAGTAGAGTGCCCTATTACGTTACAGGTTTTGCAACGGAACTGCGAATGGTCAATCTCCCCTCCTTGGCAAACGGGGAGACTGTTGGTGGACGTACTTCTAGAGGAAGTAGAATTTCGATGACTCCTTGCTTTGGAGTGATTGTTGTGGGGTTTAGGACCCCTAGGCTTTTTGGAATGCGAGGGGAGACTTCATGTCTTGCCCTAGGAGGAGGTCGTAACCTCCTGGAATGTAGCTTGCAACTGCAAGGGTACAAATTCTGGAAAAATTGAGGTCCTGGTGACCCTCAATTGGACGGTCGGAAGGATCAGCTTGATATGGTTGATACCTTCGATGGTGATTAAATGACGTCTATCAACGTTTTTGCCCCTCGGGGGATTCGGTCTTCCCGTATCAGGGAGATTTGTGCGCCAGAGTCGTCGTAGGCTCTGACGTGGCTTGGCTGATAATGGCTTTGGAGGGGTGCGACTGTTATAGGGCCCTTAGCTGGGGGTCCTAGTGAAGAAGGATTAGTAACGCCATTGCGATGGCAAGGAATATTATGATTAGCGCACCCTCCGTAGTTTGCAGACATGTGACCCTTGCGGCCACAGTCGCGGCAGAACTTGTTCCAGAACCTCTTCCGTGGCACTGGATGGTAAGGCGAGATGGCCCCACAGGTTTGCGAATCTGTGGAGTCACCAAGGCTGGCATGTGCTCTGGCACAGGTGAAGAGTCCTCTCTGGCAGTGATTTGAGGTAGGGAGGTTAAGGAAACCTCCGTTGAATCACCCTCGGAAACAAGTCCGGGGTCAACTGGTGGGCTTACTTCTTCCAAAGTGGAGGAGGTAGGCGGTAAAATGGTAAGAGGCTGAGATGATGCGTAAGAAACGTCTGGCTCTGACACTGGGTCAGGGCCAGGTTCACAAATAAGGGGATGTCTGGGACATTGGAGGCACTAGCCTCTGAATCTAAAATTGATGTTGATTATGAGGCATGCTGCAGGGATCCCGGTGCATCTGGTAGTGGGAGCTGCGTCCAGGGGAGATACGGCTTAAGTAGATCTCGGCCCAATATCACCTGATAAACATCATGAAATTGGTCAACTATGCCCAGGCGGCACAATGTGATTTCCCGGGTCTCCTGGTCCAGAAAGGGCATTTCCACATTCAAAAGGACCGAAGGAACAGAATAGAGGTTACCGTCAATCCATTCAAACTGAATTTCTTCGTTCGTCTGGATTTTGGCACCCCTAGGCAATGCCTTTCTGGAAATAAGGGAGACCTGGGCTTCGGCGTCGGCCATGACTTGTACCCCACTGATAGGCCGTAGGAGACTGTTCATCAGCAGGGCTACATGGTAGCCTTGGAGAAGTTCACCCTGGAAGCTCTCCTCCCAGGTAGAGACCGACTTGGCACTGGTCGAATCCACAGCTGCCCACGCACACAACAAGTGTGCAGAACCTCCGCAACCACCTCTTACCGGGAGTCCAGCTCATGGTCTGGGGCTTAGAAGCTAGCAGAGAGATTGCGTCATCTAGGAGAGCTAGCTCATTGCTTTCTCTCTTCTTCTTTCCTTTCCTTTCTCTCTGCTTCTCTGGCTTTCTTTTCTTGCAGGCGCGCGGCAGCCTGCTGCGTCTTTATCCACTGGTCAAGTGCTGTCCAGTGTAACCAGCCTCCTTGCCCAGAGTTATGAGGCTCCGAGCTTCTCTAGCTCTCTGGCAAGAAGTCGCGGGAAGCAGGGGAAGACATTTCCCTTAAACTGCAGTAGAGGCTCGGAGGAAAAATGTGAAATAATGGCCAGGAAGGAGGGTACTGAATGGAATAGGAGTTGCCTACTGTGGAAAGTGGCACTCACTTGGAAATGGGTTCTGCAATGTGGTAATGAAAAGTGAAAAGACTGGGTGCTCGGTGGCACTTTGAGAATGGCACCTTCTGATGAGGTGGAAAAATCGAATGCAGTGTGCGGCGTACGTCACTTACTTACGGGCGTTCCCAACTTGGGAGACGTTGGAATGGCTACCTGTAGGTCCAATACAGGTGCACGGCACTTATGAGTAGGCGTTCCTTGGTTCAGTGATCCAAAATGGTGGATACTCTAATGAATGGACGTTCCGTAAGGACGGACACGCATTTGACGACTTGGGCTGGGATTGCGGCACTTCGGCGGCGTCCCTTGATGGGTGATCCGGGATAACGGATTCTAATGGATTGGCGTTCCGTAAGGACGGCACGCAGGTTGGACAGCACGTAGGGCTGTATTGCGGCACTTCTGGGAGGCGTTCCCTTTGTTGAGTGTTCCGAAGGATCACTGACCCTTGTACATGGACACACTAGTTACTTGGGCGTTCCGTAAGGGTGAACACGCAGGTTTGATGGCTACCTGTCACGGCCTGTACAGGTGGCAATGGTACTTATGGAGGAGGCGTTCCTTGGAGCACTGGTATCGTGCTGGTGTGTCCCCGGACACTACATGCAGTATAATTAAATATACTGAAGTGAAATGGCACTGCTCATAAGGCAGAGTGTAATTGGTGGAGGAGAGAAAGTAAAAGGTGGGAGTACTTCAGCAGCCAGTCGATGGCAGTGTCAAGAGTTAGTGGCACTGTAAAATGGTAAGACCTGACGTGCACTGGTGGTGGCCAGTCCTAAACTGGTAACGACTTCCCTGTCTGGAAGTAATGAATTTGCGTGCACACTGTGCGAATTGTGCTTGCGGTATACGCAAGTCTTTCGTGATAAAGAAAATGAAAAGACCACTCGGGCAACGACAGGTAATGGAAAATTTGTAGAAATGCCTCAGTCACTCGCTGAAGTACTCGATAAATGAAATAAATAAATGCTTGCAAACTGCAATGGCACATGCGCGTACGTATCACGCTGTGTAAATGAAAGACACAAGAGACTAAATGTTAATTCTGCATGCTATACTTAATGGTAAGATGTAGTACTCTTGGCTTCGTGAATACTGTGTTCTAGTTTTCCCCCCCTCTCTCCTCTCTCTCTCTCTCTCTCTCTCTCTCGACGTCTCTCTCTCGGATCTCTCTCTCCCTCTCTCTCTCTCTCTCTCTCTCGGTCGGAGAGGGGTGAAAAATGATATATGAATGAACTCCCTTATATTGATTTGAACTACTAATGCTAGTTTAATATGACGCAACTGCGTTAAATGATTTACTTACGTTAACGTGAAATAGAATAATTTGCTTTGGATAACGTTTTATGAAAATGATAACGCGCTAGTGGTGAACGATTTTTACGCTAATAGTAGCGGCTCGCGCTTATGAAATGATTTGCGTTTCAATATGAATTTTACTAAGACGCGTTTTCTTTTACGTTAACAATTCTTGTAATTTACTCTACTTTTAAGATTTACATTAACTTTATGTAAGATTACTAGGTCCCTGTGAACAGTGAAATGACGGTAAGGATTTTAAAACGATGTTAGCAAACAATTGTAAATGAAGGTTACGTTAAGTGCGAAGTGAAATGAAACTTCGCTATGCAAGCGAGTGAGTGAGCGATGTGAAACACGTGAGGCGAGAAGAGCGGGTTAGCACCACGGTGTGCTAGCAGTGATGGCGAATCAGCTGATTCTCTGTAAATGCGAAGGCAATTTACAACACAAAATACTACTTTCTTATTCAAGGCGAATTACGTTACTTTCTCTGGCAGAACGATAGATACTATACCGAGATCGATATTATTTACGTTAAAACTTTGAGACTTACGTTACTTTGCTTAAATGGTTTAGATAATTCTGAAAGGGATAAAAAACATGGCTGCCGCTGTGAGCGAAAACGAAGGCTGGTTGAGACCGCGCAGGCTGCGAGAATGCTCTAAGCTAAATTTAAGCTGAGAGGTAAGCGGTTACCAACACTTGGAATGAAAATTAAGTTAAAAATGAATACCCTACACATCACAGACAAAAAAAGAATTGTACACTTCTTTTGCCGTAACTATTAGTAAAACACTCCTAACTAACTAGGCTTTCTAATACAGCAATAAACCCACCCCTGGCAAAGCACTTCCCTAGTTTGATCTGGTCCTTTCTGGCATCTATCTGCACACGTGTTAGTGTGAGCTCCTACGAGGACAGCACAAAGTAACAGAGAATTCGCGGGGCAAATTGTTTGTTCTCGCCGCAAAAATAAAGCTCTGGCGCATTTCGCCGTTACAATAATAAGATTTCTTACC
>NC_087213.1:2862427-2899927 GCF_015104395.2 Macrobrachium nipponense | reverse complement strand
AAATTGGTGCTCACCGTGCATAAGGTGATGGTTAGCAAGGCTCGAACTAACTTTGAAAGAATAGGATATTTTTTTAATTAGATAAACTTTAACCCAGAATGACTCTGTGTCGATGTTTACATGAAGAAAACTGTCATTATCGTCACTTGTACTTAATTAGTGCACGCCATTCTCTATCCAAGTCCTGTTTTTCGTTCTCCAAGATTATTTTTGGTGTTTTGTTTTGCACTTATGTCATGAAACAGACATTTGTGACTTTATTTTTCTTATGTGACACATTGAGAAACCTAATTTGTTAAATATCATGTACATTTTTTTTTTATCAAAATAAGTCGGGTTTATTTGTTATTTGTAATGATTCTACATATATTTATGCCAAACTTCACAAAATTATGCTAAATGGGTCGTTATGACAAATATTACGCTACATGACGAAATTTATTTCAAATATGCTAAAAGCATCAAATGATGCTACTGCATCTGGTAACATTGGTGGGGGTGTGCTACGCTGCTATTGTTTTGGTATGCGCACAGTTTTCGCTTTTACAGGATTTCCTTGGTGTAAGCAAGTATCCATCCTCTATTTCTTTTTAGACAGTCCTAGTCTAAAAACTATGCACACACATGTATGGGTTTCGTACTAAGGGCAGTGTTTGTGTTAGGTTTGATAGTGAGGAAAATGTATATCATAAAAATCGACAGTTAGTAGTAAAGTATGAAAAATATACAAAGACTTTTGAACACTGTTCTGAGGTTTGGTAGTGAGAGCGATGTATCATAAAAATCCACATTATTAGTGAAGGATAAAAAGTATGCAAAGGCTTTCGACATCAACGGTGTTAACGTAAACACAGTAGAGTATAGTAATATTCTACTGTATTGTATAATTATGAATTTATATGGCACAGATTATTCTTCACGAGATTGTGAATTTCTTCGCAAGTAAAAGCAGTGTTTAGTACGTGTGCGGTTCGGTAACGAATGCAATCTTTACACTTGGTTAGGCTTCCTGGTAAAGAAGAGGTTAGTATGTAATTTGCCCCCCGTAGGGGAGACATCCCTATTTCACAAGGATATTATATGAAGAAAGTTTTAGTATCTAACATTTACAGAAAGCTATTTTGAAGTGATTTTGTACATACAGGATGTATACATATGCACATACAGAGGTTTGTTTACATCTGCTCATGCCACAAGCTGGCAACGTTTTGTAGGCAAAATTTCGTAAGTTACGATACATAATTCGGCTTAATGTTAATATTTCATTAATTTACTGGGTATACTGTAATAGTTAGGCTTGTTTTTCAATGTTTTATCATGTTAGAAACAAGTTTTGTGCCTACCTGTTACTCTGCATTCTGCATAGTAGTAGCTAGCCTATGGCACCTGGTTAACGATTGGTAATACAGCTGCATCGGATGTAGGCCAGTTTTTATTCATATACAGTATACTAATTTAAAAACAAATATATATCTAATATGATATTTATTTAACTCTGAACTTATTTAATTGTAATTTATGTGTACTGTTTTGTATAATAAGGCAAATTTAGGGTAGTAATGGGTGGTCAGGAACGGATTAATCCATTGTCGGTTATTTCTTATGGAAAATATTTATTCAGATCTCAGTAAATTGAATTTCGACGCCTCTTTTGGAATGGATTATCATTGAGGTCCGGGGCTCTGCTGCATAGCTTTTGATGAAAGAAAAGTAAAATGGCCTAATTTATGGTAGTAGTACATAAGAGCTAAATTAATCTGCATTAGGTATTATACATTTAAGATTTGAAAGTTGATTTCCCCAGTACTGGGAAGGGAAAGAAAGATTAAAGTTTGGCACTGAAGAATTTAAAATACAGTATTGAGTTACGGGTTACAGTTGCCATGATAGAGTATTGAGTTTAAGAGTTATTTTCAATTTGTGCATAATATGTAGTGTCCTGTGTTAGTTCTTTGTCCTGAGTATACCTTTCCATCTTCCCTGCCTACCGTACTGCAGTATGACGGGGTACCAGTTGTAAGTACAGTACCTCCATGTAATGCACACTAGATTTTTGAGTATGAAAGGTGATTTTTGAGTATTTTCATCCGAGGATGACTTCAGTATGTTTTACAGTATTTGTATGAGCTGATACATTAACACCTGGTTGTCCTTAACAAACCCTGTACATATTTGGATATTGAAATTTTCTAGCACATCTTTCCTTATTAAAGTACCATATGCATTCATTTGAAACCTTTTGTTTTTGGTGTTTGCTAGATGTTAATTTTTACACAGTACTTTTGTGAAGGAATGACATAAACTTTTTGACATCAAAGTTTCCTTTCAAAGGAAAAAATTGAGTAGATATTGGTGATATGCGTCTGTGCCAATTGATAAGCATGTGGCAAAGTATTCTGGTACAAAATTTTGTGGGTCTGGCATGGTTCCAACAAGAATCACAGCTTGAACTCCCTTATTGCTGCTTCAGATATCATAGACCATTCATTGTAAAACTGGATTTGTACAAAGGGGTAGTAGCATCATTTTAGTGGATCACTGATTGTTTAAAAATTAGGTATATCTGAACATACTGAACGGCTTATTTTTAGCATTTTTATTATGAATTGAATCGTTCAAATCACTCTAGTCCAGATTGCTCGTAAAATATGTGGTAAGTCTTTTATTAAATGTATATGCTTAGATTTTAACCATGTATTTTCCATGATTACATATTAAAGTTAAATTTTTTTTGTCTTGTCCAAATAGAATTATAAAAGTTATCTTATGAAAGTTATTGTTATTAAATAGTTTAACCAGATCTTTGATCTAATTGATTTAGCTCTCACAGGGCTGGCCTCCATATGCAGGAAACATTATTCACACAGTCTTTTGAGTTAGAAATCTTGCTAATCAAAATCAAAATTGTCAAGTTGTTGCTGAATTTTATGATTTCTGTTGCAGAACTACACTTCAGGAACTGATGGATGAAGCATACTTAGAGCATGATGCCTAGTGAGTAAAATTACTGTTTTGTTGTTGGTACTTTATAATTTCACTAATGGAAAAGAAAATATTAAACAAAAGGAAAATATATACTGTATTTGTTGAAAAGGTTCCAGCTCATATAACTTTTCCACTACGTATAGTGCAATTGCTCTATAGTCTTGCATTGCTATTTAACATTTGTTACATATTTCACTAATAAAAATGAAATAATTGAAAGGAAATCGCATACAATATATCTTGAAAAGCTTTCTGTTCATAACTTTTCCATCACAGTCCAGTGCTCTCTAGTCTTATGTTGATTTATAACATGTTATCTGTTTTATTGCAGCTGTTTGTTTGAGGGGGTCATGAAAGGTCTGGAGCCGTGGTACATAGTTAGTGAACATCTGCAGCAACCAGATCCTCGCTCAAACATTATAAATGCTCAGCCATTTGCACGACCACAGGTTTGACACTTCCATTCTGTTAAACTTCTAAACTTATGAAATTTTGCAATTAGAACCTAAAATACAGTTATTTACAAGGGCTATTACTGTAATAGATTCTTTTCCGTTTTTTGTATGCTATTAACGATGGATGTTTTCTCATTATAGGATATAGGACCAACCAATTTATTAGTTCAAAAATTAACAAGTATCCATGACAACTTGCTGCAACGCCACGACGTAGCATTGTATAACCATCTTGCACGTTTGGAGATTCCTCCACAAATATATGGAATGTGAGTGATTTTATTCTTGTCTTAAGCACTGCATTTTGTACAGTTGAACTTTGACAAGTTTTTACTGAAATTTTTAACTTAATTTTGCTTGAAATTGTGCCAGTGTCTTACGAAAATATTATCCTGTTGTTCTAATTTTCTTAGAGAAAATAATGAATGTTCCCACCTTTATTTTACAGCCGATGGGTACGCTTATTATTTGGGAGGGAGTTTCCTTTACATGACTTGTTGAATGTATGGGATGCTATTTTTGCTGACTGTCAGGCAGCATTCCCTCTTGTAGATTTTCTCACAGTGGCTATGTTGTCTTTCATCCGTGAACCTTGTGAGTAGATGGTATAATTCCAATTTTATGGTTGTAGTCAATACTCTTGTATTAATTCGTCCCTCTTTTGACAAACTGGTGTAAAGTTTTTTTTTTAGCCAAAGCAATTCAGCTTGTGATACTCCATAACTTACCAAATCTTCAGCTGTCTGAATTATTGTCACATTTTGAATTAAATGTCCTCAAAAGATGAGCTAATTAGAAGCTCTGAATACCAAAATCTTTCAAGCCTACTTGGGGAAAAAATGGCTTATACCATTTCATCAAACTTTGGACGAATTATTTCATGGCAGTGCATATATACCTTAAGGCCGTTTTGAAGGATTAGCCATCTTGGTTAAATGAAGTACTAGTAAATCTTTTAGCATTTTATATTTGTTACGACGTCAGGGAGGTCGCAATAGGTAAAAACTTACCTCTTCGAGGTATCTTGGTAACGCTTGCTCGAGTGCGGCACCACTCTTTGACAGAGATGTCGTAGTATCCTAGAAAATGATAACTCAAATAGGAAACCAAAAAAAACTGGGGATTGGACAAAAAACATGTCCACATCTCTTTCTCTCCAATAGTCAAAGATTTACAATTGATATAAATTCTCCCAATGAAAATACACAAAAGTCATTAGTCCCCTCCCTAAAACTAGCACCACTCTGTTAGGTTGATTACCAGATCCATCTGAGAAAGAAAGAATCCCACATAAATAAATTGTAAATAAAATCAAAATAATAATAATCAATTCTCCTGGAACAAATGTTATACAAGAAAGATAACACCTCTGAAACAAATGTTTTAAATGTAAAAAAACAAAGATACACTCGGTCATAAATGTGAGTATGCTTACCTATTTCAGCAGCAAACACGCACACTAAGAAAAAAAGACTAGTTCATGCTGAGTACGACCTCCAAGTAGTGTCCAATTATCCCTCAGCTTCCATATCACAGTGTAACAGACGTGCACGCACTCTTGTACGTACAGCTAATAGTCCCACCCATGAGATATGACCAAAACCAGATCAGAAATGTACCTACTTCCACCCATGTACAAACATGCGACTTCTGTGCCCTTGGTTGTGGATGCATGAATGAGCTGAGCTCACACATCAGCCATCTCCAAAAACTGATGAGTTACAAAATCCTGCTCTGTCTCCATGGGAGCCAGTGGTGACTACAAAAATGTTCCGACACTTGCTTTTCCAACCTTTTGAACTGAGATTTTGGTATCCTCTCTACAGTGCTGCAAAACCAGACTATGCACTTGCACATTTGCTCAATTATATTCACAATGGTGTTCATATATTGATAATGCCTGTTTTATATTCATTGCTCCTTTGCAGTAAATGCCCTACATTTATGCTGCAAAATATTCTTCTTGGCTAGTAGTCACCCCTTTGATATAGATAATCTGAAATATAAAATTGAAATGCCTGTCTTAGTTTAAAAAGATCTTCATTGTGAGAGTCAGTCATTGATACTGCTTTATTGCAATTTCCAGTACTTGGTGGAGATTACACTACCTGCTTAAATTTCCTGATGCGGTATCCAGCGTCTGCAGATGTGCAGTACATAATAATGCTGGCCTTACACCTACGTAATCCAAAAGTAAGATTTTTATTTTTTATCATAAAACTAAGGGAGATTAAAGCAATAGTATTAAAATTTTTTTTTTTTAAATTTAATGGATTTGAGTCATTCTTTCAATCAGTATGCCCACCCAGAGGAATTCTTGCTTTCTTTTGTTTTGGCACGTGCTTCATTACTTTTCATTTTTCAGATTTGGTGAGTTTTTCTTAATGATTTTCATGAAGACATACTCTAGTGCTCATCATTGTTAATTAAAGTTAAAAGTTTTTCTCCACACTGCTCATGCATCCAATGTATTTTCTGTATGAATTTCCATCTGAATTTTGTTACTTTCATCGAAAAAATTTAAAAGAAATCAAGGAAGAGCTATCCAATTTCTTGTTTACACAGTGCAAAAGTATAATTTGCCTTTCCATTCATACCAAATTAATTACTTTTTGAGCCACGTATAAACCAAAAATTTAATTTAAAAAAAATATAAAATATATAGTTGTACAAACAGAATAACAGTTTGTCACTTTTTTAAGGATTTGCCATAGATCATAATGAAGTATAGTATATCAGTCTCCATGGCAACAACAATCGTGCCATATTCAGGATTTTTTTTTTATAACTGAGAGTTTGAAATATGCATGAGGACTATATTTGTCATCAGAAGCTTAAAGGATTGAGAACGCAATGGTTTTTATTAGATATAGAATTCTGCAATATATAGCCTTTTTAATATATATTTAAGGTACCTTTTTAATTTTGTATTAGCCAAGATCAATGTGTTCATTCAAATTACCTTAGAGATAGTAATTATGGTGGTGATAACATCAAGAGTTTATGAGAACATTGCTGAAGTTTAGTTAGCTAATGTGAGTTACCCAAGATTATTTTATTTGCAGCAATATCCAAAGCCAGCAGGTTACTCTGGTTCTGCCTCCAGGCACATTCCTACTGTTGGAGGGAGACCAGATGTACATCGGGGCCCTCAGATAGTGGCAACATCTGCAACTAGTCAAACGAGGTCATCCAGTGTCCCGAGAACACAGCCCCAACACATAGGTAAAAAGAGATCCACCTCAGGCGATCAGGCTCCTAGTGTTGAGGAAGCATCCTCGGGCAGAAGATTATCTTCCCCCAATGCATTTACTGATCCTCTAAATGGTAAGCATTGAAGCTGTAGTAGTTGTCAGTATCTTGCTGGTTAGCATATGCTGTATTTAGTAATTGAAAAGTGAATTAGTGGGTGAATTTTAAGGGTTCAGGTAGTTGTTGAGTAACTGTAGTACAATTATTGTAGTTGATGGATGGACAGCACTTTATAAATTTAGATTTTGGTGCCTTGGTAAAGGCTGTACTTTGCATAATGCATGTTCTCCAGATTTCTTTGTGTTAAAAAGGAAATAGACAGTTATCTCCTGGGTATCATCCAAGGCCTTGGCAAATAATTGACCGTCTATCATATGCCATAA
Source organism: Macrobrachium nipponense (assembly GCF_015104395.2). Taxonomy (NCBI): domain Eukaryota; kingdom Metazoa; phylum Arthropoda; class Malacostraca; order Decapoda; family Palaemonidae; genus Macrobrachium; species Macrobrachium nipponense. The sequence continues at coordinate 2,892,852 of NC_087213.1, read as the reverse complement.
AACGTTACTTGTTACATTGCAGTCAGATTCCAAAATAAATTTTCTTCTTTAATGATAAGAGCCAAACCATGTGGTATTGAGTGGCTGTCATGATAGAATCTTGGTCTTATGAAAATTTTTCATTTGAAATAATGTAATTAAAAGCTTTAATGACTAAGCGCACATATAGTACGTACAGTGTATCTTACTTCTTTCTTGATCTGAAATCATTACAAAAGGAGATAGATTAAGTTAAAAAAAAGATTCAAGTATGATTTTATTATTTGTCACAAAGCTATAAATAAAATCTAAAACCATTAAACTAGAGCATCAAAGTAAGTTACCAAACTGACAAACCACAAAGAGCAAAGGGACTTTGAAGTTAAGTTCTAGGATTCTGAAGAATAGCATGCTGTTTTTTTAAAATGAATGAGCTGAGAGGATTAGTATACTTTATAGTTACAAGTAATAAAATAGAATATAATAATTAGTAGAGCTAAAAAATAATTATAGTCAATTAAAGGTTGCACAAGCAAATAAAGTTGGGTTTTTCTCAAGCAAACCAAGATTATAGAAGGCTTTAGCAAAGTCCAGGGCCTTTTAATTGTTGGTTGTAGGGTCACCACCACTGAAAGGCAGTCAATTTGAGCACCTTAAAGCACCCACACTTAGCAGTACAAACAGTAATCCATTCACCTAAGTGTGTCGATACATTTTTTATTAAAAGCAGTTTTGAGGAATTTAAATTTTTAACTAAACGGATGGGGATGCATGATATGAGTTTGAGTTGCCTCCTTGAAAACTGTTAAATACCAGGTATGCTTGGTTAATACTACTGTATATGGAAAGAGCAAGAATAGCATTCTCTGAAGCATTCTCAATATAAAAATTGATATCTGACCAGCCTTCCTTGGACCTCTGGTATGTCATCTCCCAGGGTTAGGGGAACGGAACAGTGACCTTCGTCTAGGAGAGCCAGCGGAACGAGAAGCCACCTCCTCCACTCCTCCACTTGCACTTCACTGGTCACTTTATCACAAAACACTTTGTCCATTAGGACTTTTAAGGATGCCCTATCTTAGACACTGAATACACTACCAGTTTTAGCTTATTAAACCTGGATTCAAGGTTGGCAGTGGCATTGGGGTCAGAGGTATGGGGCTAAGTACGGGAGTATGTGGAATGATTGAAGGAGGGGTGGGAATAGGAAGAAGAGCGTGAGCGGGAGAAGAAGAATAGCGAGACTAAGATCTGATTTGGGCATAAGCTAAAAGAAGCCCTACTCATGGCCCTAGAGGTCGCCTGTTATTCCCAATTCCTTTCAAGCTTGCTAAGGTGAAATTCAAGAACTTTCCACTTTTTCTAATCCCAATCCTTGCACTTGTCACAAGTATTCTCCTGAGAACATACCTACCCTTTACAGTTGCTGTACATAGTACCTATGTGCATCATAGTAAAAATTAGTTAACCTAGACTAACAGCCTTTGCTACAATAGCAAATACTAGAAGCACTCGAGTCGGACGTAACTCATTGGAAAACTAATCCAAAAGCTGACAAAAGCAAACGAGCAGCTTGAAGCCTACATGAAAGCGACAATACTTCACCGAATTCCAGCGAGTACTATAAAAACTGTTGAACCAGGCTGCAGCAGCTTGACGATGTTGCACCTAAGCGCGGAAGAAACAGAATGACAATGCTGGCAATGTCATTACTTCACACCCGTTCAGTGGGCAGGGCTTGTCACCTACACTCTGCTATTGAAACTTTTCCAAAATTTGTTAACTGTAGGGGTACTGCACAAGTGGAAACTATAGTTAAGTAATTACTTGGTAAGTTACTTCAATAAAAATATAGATTGATATAACATGCTGGCACAAGAATGACAGTTGTCAGGTGACCACATTCTGGGAAAAATCTTTTGTCACTAGGAATATGGATAATCCTGGGACAAATAGAAAATGAACACGAATTTTGTTTCCCAAATACTAAATTATCTAAATTTAAGCCTATCTTTTTGAAAGTCTTTGTCAAAGTTTTAAAATGACATAAAGTTAGAGAGTGTATTGTACGTACTTGATATAGATCAATATAGTTATAGTACTGGACTAGATGAAGTCTATTTTGCAATGTAAATAAGTATAGTAGTAATGGGTTTTCAGATCAATCCACAAAATTTCTTCATTGGGATTAGAATAGAGGCAGTCCCCAGTTATCGGTAGACTCTGTATATGGTGAACCGGTTTTATGGGGCTCGTCTATTGCCATAAAATTGGCGATTTATGGCGCCGTAACGGCCGAGTTTCGGTTATCGACGCCATAAGGTTCCGATAATAGAGTTAAGGTGCCATTAACTGAAAGTTTGTGCCATAAGCACCATAAATCACCGGGATTTTGTTAATGGTGGGTTTCACTTGCAGCACCCTGCCGAAAACCGGGAACTACCCGTAAGGTTATTTCTTAAGAGGACATTTTTAATGTACTGTACTGTAAAATAAATGTATATACAATGTAAATCTAATTTTTGAAGTATAGTAATGCTTGTCTCCTAAAGTTCAGGAGGTTTGGAAGTTAGTGTGATTTCTGGTAATGGAAGCTTGGCTAGTTTGCTATATTATTTGTGCCATAGATCTCTTGTAAAGGGTATTTGCTTTGAACAAGATTTGAAGTCTTGAGTGGAAGTTTGTACTGCACATGCTACCAGGGAAATTCTACTTCATCTGAATATAAGGTCATAATCTTTATTGGTAAGATGTCTATTTCATGAATTAGCTTGTGTCACAAGAGTGCATTTTATAATTCTGCCAACGTTGTGTGCTTACATGCTTCTCCAAAAGAGACTCCTAATACTTTTCAAAAGTTGTTTGCATTTCTTTTAGCGCTAACACCCATTTGTTTATATTCTTGTTGTTTGGCACTCCAGCTGCTGTGATCTTCAGCAATAGCTCGAATGTCAGCTGTAATAAGATTGGAACCAGTGACAATTTGGAAAATAACCAGGGAACAACTCGTGCCAGTAAGGTTGTGTCTGGTCTGGTGCGACTGGGAGGAAAACTGGGTAGACCCAGAGAGCTCTCTGTAACGCGTCACCAGTCCTTGCAGTCTCCTCCATCCCCTTCACCCAACACAGGTTAGATAGAATATTAGGGCTCTATTCCAGGTTTCATGGAGTCACTCGGTAAATATGGTAAATATAATTGTAAGGTTATGTGAAACAAAATTTAAGTCATTGATACTTCAATTATTGAAATTGGCTTTCAAGATTGTCATTCCATGTTTTATCAGTACATATTCCTGCTTGTAGAGAACCAAGATTAGCAATTACTATTAAAGCTATATTTGTGAGAATTGTGAAATTGTAGATTTTGGTAATTAGTTAGAGAATAAGTATGCATAAGAAAAGTTACAAAACAAAAGTCAAATTTCATTTGCTCAACTTTTTTTTTTCATGCAGTTTCAGTGAGATTTTTTTTTTATATTAGTATACTACCAGACTACTGGCATTTTATTGTTATCTTTAAAAATTTTGTACTTGATTTTGCATTTGGTAGGAACAATCAATGCTTTGCTATTTGTCTCTGATATTTTTTCTTTTATACTATGTATAATTGGATATTTTGAGTTTCAGATCACAAATTGAGTATATTGCTGTACAGTCAACCTCCGGTATTCACGGGGGACAGGGACCACAATCACCCACAAATACTTGACATCCCCCTCAAAAGATGCTTATAACTGGCTATTTAAATAGTTCAAATACCAAAGTCCCCCTCCGAAAATGTTTATAACTGCTTATTTTAATAGTTCAGACAACCAGATGTATACCTTAAACTATCATCCTACACAGAATATACCTTAAACCATCATCTAAAACATTTTATATAACATAATTTCAAAGTCATCATGCAACATCACCCTTAAAAATATATGGATTGCAACTAAGTGTGGAAATTATTCACTGAATCAGTCCCATTTTCTTTTAACAGTACATTGGGAAACACTGGGAAGTTATGTAATGGTAGGCGGTCTCTGGTTATCAGCGATCTGGTATTATGGCACTTGTCTAGTGCGAAATTGGCTATTGGCAACGATATATGTATCCCTAACAGAAACACCGTTAACCGGTAATTGGCACCAAAACTCGGTTATCAGTGCCGATAAGCACTGAAAATAGCTGATTTTCAGTTATTGGAGATTTTTGCTTATCAAGCCAAGTGGAATGGAACCCCTCCTGATAATCAGGGACTGTCTGTAGTATGTATTTGAAAATAAGAAAATTTTCATATCCTAAATTTATTTAGTCACAAAAGTAGCCAAGTAGTCCAGTAAAAATAGAAAGTGAATATTTCTCTACAAAGAAATCCACAAATAATTTGGTGATAAGTTCCACAGAAAAATGTGTGAATAGGTGAAGCCATGAAACCTGAACCATGAATAGGGGGTGGTTGACTGTATTGGTTTATATTCATTGTAATTTAAAACAAAATGTGGTGTATAGCTTGTACATAGTGTAATTACAATGCTTTCTTGTGCAAGTTTACATAATGATGCTCCGTGGCTTCGTAGATTTTGAGATGATGTCTTACAAGCATGACACTTGGATAACATAAGATACAGTGGTAACACCACGTTTGTTGAACGTTTTTTATGTAGAACTTTCCATTTTTCGAACTAAATTTTAGAGAAAATTTTGTTCGATTGTCGAACAAATGCTCTTAATTCGAACTGACTGATTATCTAATTTATACTTGTAGTCAACGGACTACTGGGTCTTACAAGTTTAACTGTATTAAAAAAATTTTTAATTTACAATATGTAGTTTAATGATGACCATATTCAACAAAATAAATAAGAGTATAAAGCATTTAATGTAAAATTTTGCTTTCGATATAACATTTAGCATAAAAGATGTATAAAATTGTACATAGCTCCGGTGACATCACGCCCAGCTGACTTGGGGCTGAACGATGGAACGTCGATATGCTGAGGAGAGAAGAAGAGTGTTAGAATATTACTGTATGTATATAAAAGCAATAACAATTCACATAAATAGGCAATTTCCCAATAGATTTAACGTAATGATAAAATATGAAAACAATCAAATGCAATACAGAAAAAGAGAAAGTCTTAATTGAGCCAGTGTTTGGTGCGCCGAGTGAGATGGTCTAGTTGAACAATATTAATAAAATAGTAATGAAAGAACAAAGCTTTTCACAATAAAATTTAGCATGAACGATTAACAAAATCATTCGTCATTGCGGTGATATGTACACAGCTAACTTGAGGTAGAGGGAGGGGGGTGTTTATATTTTTGAGGAATAATGAATGAATGATTTTAAGTTATCGTGCATCGTGGTATTGTTCAGGAGAGAAGAGACAGTAAAATCTTTACTATAATGTGTACCCAAAAGCAATACCAATTCACATAAAAAATAAAATAATTCACAAATTTAACATAATGATAAAACATGAAAACAGTCAAAAAAAAAAAAAAAAAAAAAAAAAAAAAGCTTGCTCGAATCAATGTTCAGTGCACTGAGAGAGAGAGAGAGAGAGAGAGAGAGAGAGAGAGAGAGAGAGAGAGAGAGAGAGAAGGGCTCTGCTTCCCACTGACTTATCAACGGGTGGGATGGTATGATTATTCGCCCATTTCTTTCAATTACACTCGATCTGCCCAAATCGCTTTTATTTTTGTTACAGTAAAATACCTATTTAGTGACAATTACTTTTTATAATTTTTTACTACTGTAAAAGTAACTCGGCTCTGTAGTAAACAAACTGGCACCACTTTCAGCTTCTGCATGCCTTTGATTGTTTAAATGGCTTCCTTGTGAAAACTTATTTTATCTCTTTCCTTTTCTTGCATTGTTGACAGGCAGTACCTGAGTATCAGTGGACCCGGTTAACAGAAATCCGGTCTTATGGCACTTGTCTAGTGCCATAAAATCAGCAATTTATGGCGCCATAGTTGGACAAGTTCCAGTTATCGGCCATAAGACACATTATGGTGTCATAAGGGTTCTTGAGGCATTCCATAAGGGTGGTTAAGGTGCCAATAACCAGTTTTCGGCACCATAATCACTGAGTTTTGGTTTGTGGTAGTTTTTGTGTATCGGCATACCCCTGGGAACGGAACCCCCGCCGATAACCGGGAACAGCCTGTATTACTTATTTGTTTGTAAAATCCTCATGTTTATTTTAAAAGTCTGCCATTTGCTAAAAGTAAGTTGATGTATTGTGGCATAATTAATCTCTTTCGTGCACTTAACCCTTAAACGTCGAAGCAGTATTTTAAAAATCGTCTCCCGTATGCCGGCGGCGTTCATGAGTGAGTGCCAAAGCGGAAAAAATGTTTTTTACAAAAAATCACAGCACGCTTAGTTTTCAAGATTAAGAGTTCATTTTTGGCTCCTTTTTTTTTCATTGTCATTGCCCAAAGTTTAGTATGCAACCATCTGAAATGAAAAAAAAAGAAATCTATCATATATAAATATTGGGATATGTGACGGCGCGGGAAAAAAATTTCGAATATAATTGTTTACAAATCACACTGTGAGCAAAACGTTTAAAGCTAATGAGTTAATTTTTTTCGTTGTATTGTACACTAAATTGCAAGCATTTTGGTATATAAAACATTGTAAAACGATCAAGGCAACACAGAGAAAATATTATCACAAAATGATGCATGAATTCGTAACGTGCGGATGTAAAAAAAAGATGTTTTCAAAAATTCACCATAAATCAAAATATTGTGCTAGAGACTTCCCGTTTGTTGCAAACTGAAGGTAATTGATTGAATATTACTAGACTGTAAGTGTTGTAGCTTACAATTGCAGTTTTCGACCATTTCGGTCGAGTTAAAGTTGACCGAAGGACAAATTTGTTCTATTTATCGTTATTTATATGAAAATATTTCAAAACTGGTTAAAGCTTCAACCATGGGTTGTTTTTTGTTGTATTCTACATGAAATTATGCACATTTTCATATATAAAACCTTATGTAACGGCTAATTTAAAACTGCAAACATTACGACAATCGGACGAAAAAATTTGATTTTTTCGGAAGAGTTACCGCACGGACGTAAGGAAAAAGTTTATTTCATAAATTCACCATAAATCGAAATATTGTGTTAGAGACTTCCAATTTGTTGCAAAATAAAGGTAAATATTTAAATATTACTAGAATGTAATAGTTTTAGTTTACAATTGCGTTTTTTTACCATTTCGGTCGAGTCAAAGTTGACCGAAGGTTGAAATTTTGCCACATCATTATTTATATGAAAATATTTAAAAACTTATAAAAGCTACAACCATGGGTTGTTTATTGTTGTATTCTACATGAAATTGCACACATTTTCATATATAAAACTTTATGTAACGGCTAATTTAAAACTCTGCAAACATTAAGACAATCGGACGAAAAAATTTCTGATTTTTTCGGAAGAGTTACCGCGCGGATGTAAGGAAAATGTTTTATTTTTCCTAAATTCACCATAAATCGAAATATTGTGTTGGAGACTTCCAATTTGTTGCAAAATAAAGGTAAATGATTGAATATTACTAGAATGTAAGATTTTTAGCTTACAATTGTGTTTTTTTACCATTTCGGTCGAGTCAAAGTTGACCGAAGGTTGAAATTTTGGCACATCGTTATTTATATGAAAATATTTCAAAACTGATAAAAGCTACAACCATGGGTTGTTTTTTGTTGTATTGTACATGAAATTGCGCACATTTCCATATATAAAACTTTATGTAACGGCTAATTTAAAATGGTGCTAACATTACGACAATCGGACGAAAAAGTTTATGATTTTTTTGGAAGAGTTACTGCGCGGACGTAAGGAAAAAGTTTTTTTCATAAATTTACCATAAATCGAAATATTGTGTTAGACTTCCAATTTGTTGAAAAATGAAGGTAAATGATTGAATATTACTAGAATATAAGAGGTTTAGCTTAGAATTGCATTTTTCAACCATTTTGGTAGAGCCAACCAAAGTTGACCGAAGGTTGAAATTTTGGCACATCGTTATTTATATGAAAATATTTCAAAACTGATAAAAAGCTACAACCATGAGTTGTTTTTTGTTGTATTCAACATGAAATTGCGCACATTTTCATATATAATACTCCATGTAACGGCTAATATAAAATGGTGCAAAAATTATGTCAAAGTGACAAAATAATTTCCGAGATGTGTCGCTGATGCTTTTTAGTGCGAGGAGAAAGAAATTCGCGCTTGCGTGCCTGGGTAACGATTGTTAACAAAACAACGCCTTGATCCATGAGCTCCCAGCATCCCCCAAGGCATGCGATTCAAAAGTTTTCGCCTAGTAGGCCGAAAACTATTTTTCCGCGAATTTAGAAAAAAACTTTTTTATATCGACGTATATACGTCCAATCGGCACCCGACAGACAATTTATATCGATGTTTAATACGTCCAATCGGCGTTAAAGGGTTAAGAGCCAAGTGTAAACACACTCTCTCTCTCTCTCTCTCTCTCTCTCTCTCTCTCTCTCTCTCTCTCTCTCTCTCTCTCTCTCTCTGGAACGCAATCGGACATGCACACTATCGATTCTTTTGATTATCCTTGTACCTAATTTATGAATAAAATTGATTTTATCAACCTTTGCATACTGCAACCAATGCGGTTTCCTGAAAGGGTTCCTGTCGCTTCTCCCTCCTTCCCCCAGCTGGCCGGGCGCCATTTTCACCAAACAGTTTGTAAATCGTACATAGAAAAACAAAATTTCAAAAATTTTACTTCATATAACGTACTGTTTCATTACTTTACACTCTTAATTTAACTTTTGAACACATTGATAATATAAAAAATGTGAAAAGGGGGACTTTTTGGGTAGGCTGAACGAATTATCCTGATTCCCTTTATCTCTTATGGGGATATTTGTTTCATATTTCAAATAAATCGTACTTCGAACAGCCTTCTGGAATGGGTTAAGTTCGAAGTCTGAGGTACTACTGTACTGACAAAAAAATTTGGAGATCATTTTTATTCTGATTCATATTTTGATCATTTCCAGTCGCTTTTGTGATGTCTCAGGGGCCAAATGATGAAGTAACAGAGTTAACTCCAGCAATGAAGGAACTATCTGTAGTTAGGACCAAGTCTGCACCAGTGGCCATGAAGAGTGATCCTTTGACAAGTCGGTGTGCTGTTAGCCATTCTTCAGATGAAAGTGAGGAAGATAGTTCAGAGAGAAAACAGTCTGCTGACAATAGTTCAGAGGTTTGTACCTATTTGAATCACGATTTGAGAACAGACTTAAGACTACATTATGGTAACCTTTAGACTTTCATAGGCTCAAGAATGAAAGATAAAATAGCACCAGTGATTAAATCTTGAGAAGGAAGTATCATCCTATTGCTGAAGGGGGCCGTTAAGTAAATTTTTTCCTGACAAGCTTAGATTCTGCTGTCATCTTGTTACAAAAATTTTGGAATGGGGGCCCAATTTTAGATTGTCTGGCCATTTGCGGTGAGGTCTGTTGTGTTTCAAGAAATGTTATTTTGATGCAAGCAGAAAGCCACTGCACAGAACAAGGCTGTTCATGACCTTGTAGGGGAAAATGTTTTATTGTAAAAAAATTACAAAGCCATTAAGTAGCCTCATCTGTAAAAGGGTGTCCTAGCCACACCAACTTTGGAGATCCTGAGAAACAAAGACCTCCCTGCAATTGCTTCATTCAACTATATAGTTCTTCCATGATTAGCAACTTTTTTTATTTTTGTGATATTAGTTTTCATTCATTTATTGATTGACCTTTTACCTTAATATCTATTCTGATAGTGTTTAGTGAATTATTAAAAGTTGTATTTCTATGTTTTTGCCATCTAGACAGGTTGCATCACTTTTGTTTGAGCTTCCATATGTTATAGTAGTTGTTAATTGTACAGTAAGTTATTGGGATGGATTAGAATTAGTAATAGCAATATTTTTTTATTTTCGTAATGTACAATACCGTGTTAATGTAAGTTTTCTTATGAATTGTAATAGGTGGCTGGTATGACTGTTGAAGATTTAGCAGCAATATGTATCGGCTGTGCTATGAATCTATCGCATCACACAGCTGCTCTGAAGACTCGACTTGCCCAGTTGCAAGTGCAGCCAGATCTCACAGTTAGAACGGCTCTTGATGGGATTACAGAGGTAGGGTTTAAAAATTTAGTTTCTAACATAGTTTCTTATTGGCATGATTACATGGTCATGTGAGAATGAATGGTGAATGTCTTGGTTTTGTCTTGGTTTAAAGTTTTGCATTGCAAAGTGAAAGTTTAATGATCAATTGTCAGTACTAAATATGCATGACTACAGGCTGTAATTACATGAGGTATTAGTTCCCAGATAATGTGATGTAGTAATTTTTCCTCTTTCAAAAACTGGGTAACTTTGTGTGATATTCATGGATGTTTATGTACTTCACTGAAAAGTGGTAGTAAATGGTTGACTTAATACATAAACAGTGCTGTATATACAGGTTGCAATAAATCAAGCTATATTATTTTTTACTTTTCAGTATTCAGAAATAATTGCAGGAGAAATTATGAAATTACAAAGCTATGTTATTGCTATTCTGTAAAAGTTGTCTTGTAGGACAAGCTAAATATGAAATTTCATCAGTGTTGTAAATAAAAAATGAAGGAACTGAGGTCACTGACAGAGCCTGACATAACTGAGGCAACTATGACCAGATTAGATAACATCTCTGAAAAATCTTTCCGGTTAAATGGCAAGATACCAGGAATGATGAATTAATATTAGATAACAAGAAGTTAAAAGAGAGCACATCATACATAATATTGTGACATTCATTTTTTTTTAAAAGTTGAAAGTTGAATATTCTAGCTTGCCTTTTAATTGCCTATACTGGTTTAACCTTTGAGATTTTAATGAATACCATAAAAGATTTGGATATTTGGCTTTTATAATGCCAACCAACCTTCAACAGAACATTTTACATACACTCGATCTCATAGAGTTAATAGACTTATCTTATGGTTCTTGTGTATTGGCTTAAACTTCAAGCCAAGCAGCTGTTTGAATCCAATCCAGCACTTAATTCATTGAGACTCCTTGAGTCATAGGGCTGCCAGATAAATTTCATAAGTTTAGTTTTATTTTAAAGGACATATTCTTGATGCGAACATTGCATCAATTTTATTCTTAACTGAATAGCATGATCAGTTAACTAAATGCCAATATTGATGCCTACACATTAATTTAAATTCATTTTTTATTATAAGTGCATTTTTGCTCTCTTGCTGATACCCAACAAGGAACCACTGCGATTTCTTTGCAGGTGGTAGAAACGCTGTCTGGAGTGCGAACACAACTAGCTGGCTCAAATGGCGGATCCAATGGTTTGATGTCGGCTCCTACTCAGCACCATCCTTTAGAAACCAATGATGTTAATGAACAAATCACTTGAGATGCCTTGACCTGCAGTATTTTAAAATTTTTGGAAGAATTTTATATTTATTGAATTTTATCTTTTTATCAGATATTTCGGCTTTGTGCATATCATTCCGTAGGATCATTTTTATTTTGAAGATGGTAAATAATGAAAAATAGCAGTTTTATATTTATTTTTTAATTACACTGGCCTTGATTTAACATCGTAACATTTAGATAATAGTATGTTCTGATTGACTGTTGGAACTGTATCTAGGTAACAGTGTTATCAGTTAGTCTACTCAGAACTAATTTCTGAATTTTAGATTTTAACAGAACAAAATCCCGCCATTTTTAATTGCCCAAAGTTTTAATGCATTTTAGAAAGTATAAATATTTTCTATAAATAGGTTTTGTTGCCTATTTTTAAAACTATATATACACAAGATGTTTATATTTGAAATAAAATGAATACAAATATATAAGTAATGTTGTGGACTTACAAAGAAGTTCTTTTAAAACAGTTTTTGCTTGCCAATATTAAAATTATCTTGGTACTGGCAGCAAAAATGTTACCCCAGTGATAGTTTTGTGTCATTTTCAAGTTCAGACATTTAAACCATATTTTCGTGTAAGTGACATAACAAGTAGTTACATAGCTATAGTTTTAACCTCACATGGCAACTTTAATTTTAAAAATTGTAGTATCTCTTCAGTTGTTTAGTGTAGGTGACAGGCCCTGCCCACTGCTGGGAATACTGAAAGTGACTTGGCAGATATCTTTATTGTTTTTCTTCCTGCTCTTGAGGAACTCGGGGGTTTGCCGCAGATTTTGTTACTTGATTTTTGGTTATATGGCTGGATTTCACTGAAGTATTATCACTTACTTGAGTAGCCCTCAAGCTTTAATAGTTCTCAGGATCATTTTTTATAGTTCTTTGATTATTGTTACAGTCAACCCCCGCTATTTGTTGATTATTATTACGGTTAACCCCCTGCTATTCGCACACTCACCTATTCATAGATTTCTCTATGGAACATGTACTATACACATTATTTGCAGAGAAAATTTGCTATTTGTGGGATTTTTCTGAGAGAAATATTCACTAATTACTGTATTTTCATATTTTCATGACTAAATGCACTTTTTTTAATAAAACTAATAAAATATTCAGGTATAAGCCTTTTTAGAGGGCTTTGTTTTTCATGCAAACTATCAAAATAGGCAGTTCTAAGGGTTTTTAGAGGGGTTGTAAGTATTCACCGATTTTAGTTATATGTTGGGGGTGTGGGTTGTTTGCACACATCCCCCACAAATACTGGGACTGACTGTATGTCTGATTTAGGTTCACCTAGTTTCGCTATTGCAGTGAAAGTTGCAAACCAGTTTGATTGAATCTTCATGATTCTCTTACAATTTGCAGTAAATGTAGTGGGCAGAAATGTAGTAAGGAGAAAACTTGTGCTTAAAATGTAATGATTAGTAAGAGTAGAAAATACTTCATCTTAATTAGACAATTAGAGAGGGATAGAAAGTTGAAACCAGCCTCTAGAGCCAAGAAATGAGCTTCCCTTACCCTAGAATTCCACCCTAGCCTAGGTTAGAAGATAGCCCTGCTATTCCATCTTCCCATCTTCCAAATTTTTCATCTGCTACTAACCCTCCTACTTTTAATACACCTAGTCCTGCAACTGGCTCCCTAGCTTATATAACCGGTGCTATTGCCAGTCTAGAGTCGTTTGTCAAGAAAATTAAACTTAGTGGAATTCAGTGGCGGAGTTAAGCGCGTCACTTAAGGTGTTAATGGTAAAACTTATTCAGACAGTGCCATTTCTCGCAAGCTGGCACATGACAGTGCAGTGTTAGTGGAGGAGGTGGCTACTCATACCCCAATTCTCCTAGATGAAGGTTCCTTCTGTACTCCCCTAAACCTTGGAGGAGTTGCACAGTAGATCCAAGGGAGGTCGGGGGGGTTGGCCCATGGTTAGTTGCTCCTTCAGCTGTACCTGTTGTACAGACCCAGGTGTCTGTAGGACTAGCACCACTGCCCTGTTCCCCCAACTCAGGTAGAAGACATAAACCAAGTCCAAGGGAGGCTAATGGGTTTGTCCACAGGTACTCACTCTCTCAGTCAAGCCCAAGGCACAATCTCAAGTGCCATCAGACAGCCATTGAAAAGATGTCTCATTAAAAGGCACCAAGTTTTCGTACGGATACTTCAAATTGTCGTATAAAGGCACAATAGTTGAAGGTATGGTACTAGAGTCAATTTTGTTATACATTTCCGATAATTATCATGTACAAGTGGCAAGCGAGAGAACTTATGTATGTCTTGTCAACAATCAAGCCCATCCCTCGCTCAGTCCGCTGCAAGATTCCCGTTTATGCAGAGGCAACCCATGGCTCAACCGCCATGCCATTACAGGCCCAGCAGTGACACCACTTCCAACGAGGTGGCACAGGAAACAATTCCTGGATTCTTCTAGGCTGCTTAAGACCCTTTAAGTGGGTCTATGTTTAGTTCCAGTTCCAGTTAGGCAATATAAGAAGGCCAGTACTAGCCCACAGCCTTCTTGTAGTTACGATGTAGCTATATGGGAGACGGCCACTCCGTGCCTTTTCCGAATGCCCAGCAGTGTTTTACCAGTTATGATTTGCCATTGGATGTTAAGCTGTATTAAATGCTAATCTCTTCATGTATGTAGTTATGTTGTAGCTATATGGGCGAGCATCTGGCACCTGCCAGTACTAGTAGTCTACATCCTCCTTGTAGTCTCACAGTAGCTATGTGGGACATGAAGAGGCAAGGAAAAAGGCACCATCGCACAGTGTCAGCTTCCGAGCACCCAGCACAGTTTTACTAGATCTCATTTACCTTTTGATGCTGGAGAAGACAAGGCTATCAGAGATGAATGTATTGGGGCTACCCTTTCAACTAAAAGGGTTACAGAGACACAGAAGTCAACCATTTTGTTTTGCTGTTGGAACCCATCTCCTTTTCCTGCAGGGTACTGTGAGGAAAATTGATTCGGACCTCCTAGAGGAGCCCACTCAGGCTCTGGTGTCGACAAGAGACCTTTTACTGTGGACAGATCAAAATAGTGATTTTAGTCACTTGATTTGTTTGGGCCCTTGCAAGATGCAGGTATCAATTTTCTATCAGCGTTTACCAGGCTAAGTGGGCACTTTTCCAATCTAGTGTCTCAGACGGATGTCCATTCTTCTGAGACATCTGTGACCCAATTGCAGATTTCCTCCTTTATTGAGGAGACCTAGAATCTCTCGTCCTCCTCCATTAAAGGATATTGAGCTATGCTTAAGTGTTAAGCTCAGATACCTAGATCTTTCATCAACCCAAATCTTATCGACCTCATAACGTCCTTGGATACATCCAAGTAAAGGAAGGAAGATCCTGTCTCTTGAAATCAGTATGTAGTGTTGAAGTAGCTGACAGGTCCCTTTTTTGAACCCCTACATTCCTCTTCTCTGAAAAACCTTTTTTGGAAGACTATTCTTGTGGCCTTGACTATATTGCAAAACATATTAGTGAGATCCAAACCATCGATAAAGGAAGGATTTTCACAGTACCGGATCTCAAGACGCCTGGCACCAGCTTCCAAACATCAAGTGCCAATTCTTCAGTACATGTCTCCTTCTTATGAGTGCCAAGCACCTGTTTACAGACATGAATCTCCTCTTTTACTCAATGATAAGCCATTGTTGGCCCCCATTAAACAGCAGTTAGATGAAATTATAGATTTTTTTCAAAGAAACTCCCTCCAAGATGGTGCGCTCTTTGTTGTCTCCATGAAAGCTCTGAAGGAAGTAGATAATTAACTTTTGGCTAAGTGAAAACAAGGCAAGCATCCTTGACCATTCCTCCCTCTCTTTTAGTAAATAGGAGATATCTGTCCTTTGACACTGGGTAAGCTCCTTCTTTTGGAATCACTGCTGCTTATCAAGGGGACTTAACTGACCTCAACTAATCTTCCTGACGCTTTTGAGTTTTCGTTGTCAAAGGTTATTTTTCCATCAGCCATACTAGTCCATCTTGTTAAGTATCTCTTCAAGGTGTTTGAGATCTTCAGTCTCTTGGACTGGATAGTCGAAGCTATGATTAAGGAAAATGGTAATTTGAAGTAGTTAGAGAACAACATTGCCTTGGACTGGCTGGGACTACTATCTGGAGAAGACAAGGCTATCAGAGATGAATGTATTGAGCTTTCTGCTCTTTTCTCCTTGGGAGTTTTGAAGAATGGAATTATGGGGCTACCCTCTCAACTAAAAGGGTTACAGAGACACAGAAGTCAACCATTTTGTTTTCGCTGTTGGAACCCGTCTCCTTTTCCTGCAGGGTATTGTGAGGAAAATTGATTTGGACCTCCTAGCTAGAGGAGCCCAGTCAGGTTCTGGTGTCGACAAGATACCTTTCACTGTGTACAGATCAAAATAGTGATTTTAGTCACTTGATTTGTTTGGGCCCTTGCAAGATGCAGGTATCGATTTTCTATCGGCGTTTACCAGGCTAAGAGGGCACTTTTCCAAAATAGTGTCTCAGACGGACGTCCATTCTTCTGAGACATCTGTGACCCAATTGCAGATTTCCTCCTTTATTGAGGAGATCTAGAATCTCTCGTCCTCCTCCATTAAAGGATATCGAGCTATGCTTAACAGTGTTAAGCTCAGATACCTAGATCTTTCATCAACCCAAATCTTATCGACCACATAACGTCCTTGGATACATCCAAGTAAAGGAAGGAAGATCCTGTCTCTAAAAATCAGTATGTAGTGTTGAAGTAGCTGACAGGTCCCTTTTTGAACCCCTACATTCCTCTTCTCTGAAAAACCTTTTTTGGAAGACTATTCTTGTGGCCTTGACTATATTGCAAAACATATTAGTGAGATCCAAACCATCGATAAAGGAAGGATTTTCACACTATCGGATCTCAGACGCCTGGCACCAGCTTCCAAACATCAAGTGCCAATTTTTCAGTACCTGTCTCCGTCTTATGAGCGCCAAGCACCCACTTACAGACATGAATCTCTTCTTTTACTCAATGATAAGCCATTGTTGGCCCCCATTAAACAGCAGTTAGATGAAATTATAGATTTTTTTCTCAAAGAAACTCCCTCCAAGATGGTGCGCTCTTTGTTGTCTCCATGAAAGCTCTGAAGGAAGTTGATAATTAACTTTTGGCTAAGTGAAAACAAGGCTAGCATCCTTGACCATTAGTCCATAGGAGATATCTGTCCTTTGACACTGGGTAAGCTCCTTCTTTTAACTGACCTCAACTAATCTTCCTGACGCTTTTGAGTTTTCGTTGTCGAAGGTTATTTTTCTATCAGCCATTCTAGTCCAACTTGTTAAGTATCTCTTCAAGGTGTTTGAGATCTCCAGTCTCTTGGACTGGATTGTCGAAGCTATGATTAAGGAAAATGGTAATTTGAAGGAGTTAGAGAACAACATTGCCTTGGACTGGCTGGGACTACTATCTTGAGAAGACAAGGCTATCAGAGATGAATGTATTGAGCTTGCTGCTCTTTTCTCCTTGGAAGTTTTGATGAACGGAATTATGGGGCTACATAAGCAAAGTTTTTAAAATTGAAGCTGCTGCGGGAGGTTGAAACTATAGCCATGAAGTTCTTGGTAAGTATATATGAAACTTAATTTTATTATGAAATTGTAATTTTTTTTACTGTAGCGTTCCATGAAAAAGTCTGCAAATATTTTTATTCTTAGAAATACCAGAAAATTGTCTGAATGTGTCACATATTTATTTATTGAGCTAGAAATTGTGGTTTACCAGATATTGGGACCCATTTCTTGTTATTAAATTAAATTAATTTGTTTTAGAAAATCAGGATTAGAAATTTAGATTTGTGCCCTTTCAGGAAATTGAAAGATCTTGCAGTATCACTCACTGGTTCTAATTAAAATGTTATTCAGGAATCATGTAAGTTACAGTAATTTCCAAAAATCATTATATAAATGGTATTCAATAGATAATTTCCAAAAATCAGTATATAAATGGTTTTCAGTAGATAATTTCCAAAAATCAGTATACAAATGGTTTTCAATAGATATTGTTAGTCTAGGGAGATACCAGTAACTTTAAAAAAAAAAAAAAACCACTGTTGCCAAAGAACTGTAACCCAAATCTTTTCCAGTTCCTCTGCATTTTGCAATTGCTGTGACATGTTATAAAGGAAAAAGTCAAGGGTACTCTATAAATGGAAGTAAAGATACCTGTAATCCTCCTCTATTATCATAGTACTGCTAAGCAAGTTTGTTCTGGTATTGTCACATCAGCACAGTTCTGTGACCTCAAAATGCTTATGTACTTGAAAGAGGAAGGTTTCAAGTTCATTTCTTGTTTAGAGGGACAACTGTAAGCATGTACAAATAGGTCCTGTTCTTGGACAGT
This sequence comes from Macrobrachium nipponense, assembly GCF_015104395.2. Classification (NCBI taxonomy): domain Eukaryota; kingdom Metazoa; phylum Arthropoda; class Malacostraca; order Decapoda; family Palaemonidae; genus Macrobrachium; species Macrobrachium nipponense. Next base: position 2,875,037 of record NC_087213.1, on the reverse strand, counting down.
CATGTAAATTTTGTAAGATCGCATGTAGCCATTCCATTTTGCAGCGCAGACAATGTGATAACCATGATGCATTCTGTGATAAATTTCCGTGATTTATGGTAGGGTATAAACAAATCTCTATCGTACAGTTCATTCTTAGCATAGTGTGTAAATGAAGGCCAGAGTAAGTAAAAAAATTATTTTTAAAGAAACATTTCAAACATTTGTGGCACGATGGAAAACATTTTCTGAATTTGTGCCATATTAAATCAGCTAGTCAGAATTGGGCCATAATTTAATTTGTAATTTGTTTTATTATAGCCAAATTGCATATGAATTATCTTGTGAAGGCATGTATGTGCTGTGCTGGTGTAAATGCATTTTATAATGCGGTTTGCATATTTAGATGTTCTAGACTAGTTCATGTACCAGATATCTTCCACTACAAAAATATGCATGAATATTCAGAATTTTTTGGAAATAGATGTGGAAAGCATAATGCTCATTGCACTATGCAGTATCAGTTTCAGTAATCCATTTGTTGCTCATTGTAATGGAGTATAGAACTTTTATTTGCTCAATGTCCTGAGTGTGTTGTTTAATGATAAACCTCAATTGCATTGTCTGAAATTTTTTAGCTAAATTTCTTATGTTACTTTATTAGCAAAATACCCTTTTAAGTATTATGAGAGGTAGGTATTTTACAATTGATGTAGTGGGTATTGTGAACAAGTTTCATATCATTTAGCTGTATGACTTGATTTTGATGTAAGTCATTTCTATTTTGTAAATTAGAATGAAAGGCAATATGTTGAGTATGTATTTTACCTTTTAAGGAATGTTATCAACTTTTGGTCTCTGTGATATTAACATTCCTTCATTGTCTCAATATTGTACAGTTTTTATTATAAACATTAAAGCTGATGTTTTTTTCTTCAACTGCCTTAAATTTGAATTGACATTCGTGGTTTATACCACAAGTATCATGTGCTAGCCTAGGTTTTTTTTTAAATTTAGGGGTTGTTGGATGATGAAGAAATTGAAATCTTGCGCATTACCAAGAATACAGTGGTCCCCCCCGTATTCGCGGGGGGATGCGTACCAGACCCCCCCGTGAATAGTTAGAACCTGCGAATGTTTGGAATGGAACCCCTATAAAAAGGCTAAAAACAGCCTACTTTGTTAGTTATAACTGAAGAAAAACCCACTAAAAATGTTCATACTTGGTTTTTTTAATAGTTTTATCACAAAAAGTGCATTTTATGATGAAATTGATAAAAAAAAACAGGAATTAGTGGATATTTCTCATAGAAAAATACAGCGAATGTGCGTTTTTTCCACGAATAATTTGGGGAAACGTTCCTGAGAGAAATCCGCTAATGTGTGAGTCCGCGAATCCGGAGAACGCGAATACGGGGGTCCACTGTATAGTGGTACTGAAAGTGTTGAAAGTGGACTTTGTGACTGCAGACAAGACTGAGAAACTCAAATGAAGAGTCTATTCGTCATGATATATTTTTGCATGAAATTTGGGGACCAAAGCTTCCACAGCCAGCCAGGAGATGCCTTTAATTCACTGGTAAGTGCAACCAAGTTTTTAAGATTTTATTAATAACTTTGGTAAGCGCAACAAAGTTTTTAAGATTTTATTATTAATACCAAATTGAAATTGTATTTTATTGAATTTCAAATGTGAACATGGCCATCAGCTTTAGAATATATGGATTTTAAAGTTTTTCAGCTTTAATAATTTCTATATTTGGCATTGCTATACTTTGCTTTACAATCTTTGATTATTTTTAACTGGTTTCCAGCTGCTGCTAGAAGATTATCTTATTGTTAAAACTGAAGGTTTTTTAGCTATGAAAAAATACAAACTGATTAAAAATTTGTCGTTTTTAAGGAATGACTTGACCCAATCCATTTTACATAATGTACCAAGTAATGCTGTCTATCCCTAATGAGCCAGTCATATTTGGGCAATAGGTGGAATTTATAGTGCTTCTCTAATACTTACTATTTTAGAGGCTAGCCTGAGAACATCGTTAAGAAACCATGACACTGATGATGGCCTGTGAACGGGCCGCAGACGTGCGCATGCCCTTGGAATTGACGTGAAATAAGACTCAGTTAGATTTATACCAAACCCGAGAAGAAAACCTTTTTCAGAGCCGACTTAGTGGTTGTTATTGTGGCCTCTGCCAAGCCTTGTTCGAATAGTCTTGAAGAAGGTATAGCCACGTTCATTGTCATTACTTTGGTATTTGATTACTTGAGAAATGTAGTTAATTCCTTAACTGCTCAATCATACTGGCAAAGTGTGAAGCCAGTGACTTAATTTTAACACTAACAAATCTGTAGCAGATTAAGTCAACTTTAATCTTAGGAGTATGGCATTCATCAATACAGTATTTTCATATTTTTATGACAATGCAGTACTGTACGTATATACATTTTATTATAAAGTAATGATTTAGAGTACTAATTTTCAAATAGTTTTAAGTTTAATAAGATTGAATAATAAAAGTAATTCTCTCCCTCCCTTCCTTTCTGTTTCTCTCTTACTGAGATGAGAGAATTTGTATGCATTGTAATATTATGTATATTTGTTTTGTATGATAAATAAATTGTTAACTAATTTTCAAATAATATTAATATAAACAGCAAAACCCCAATTAATTCAAGAAAATAGTGAATTAGTAAGATTTTAGTTCAATAAATTCTTTTCCCTGATCTTTGTCGTCTATGACTTACAGAGGGAGGGATGAAGGTGTAACTCCGCATGTATAAGGTGATAGCGGGTCAGAGACTGCGCACTGCCTCGTGACGTATTCAGTCTTAACATAATCGCCTTGGAGAGTAAGATGCCATGGCTTTGCTCTCCTTTCAAGCCAGTTGATTTGTGCCCATGTTTCTTTCATTTCAGTGTGTTTGTGTGTGTGTGTGTGTGTGTGTGTGTGCATTATGGATTCTACGGAGTCTCCATGTCCTCGTCAATGCATGTGCCTGGGGCATTCGAGGATTTCCTTGCTCAAGGTTTTTAGCTGCTGTTGTCACAGACCCACACATGACTTGCAGTAGGTGCCCTGCTAATTATTGTACGATGTCTAATCCTTGTGCGGAATGTTGTTCCTGGCCTAAGTCGCAGTTGAGTGTTTTATAAGGGGGGGGGGGGGGGGGGGGGGGGGTACATCATAGTTTCAACTCTTTCTTCCATCTTCGGAGGGTTTTTTTTTCTCCTTGGGTGGATGATTCGGCTTCTCCCTCTACCCCGATTGCCTCCCTGTGGCCATTGCGAGTGTCTCCTTCCTTTTCTTCCATCGATTCGTTGATGGAAGTATTGGGAGTACCACAGGATGATGTTATGTTTAAAGTAGCCCTCTCTCCCACAGGTTCTCATTTTATACCTGAGAGGGGGGAGGCTACGCCATCTAATGCCTTATTTTCAGATTCAGAGTCATCCAAGATGGTGGCTGTTTGGGCATTGCTGGGGCTATGGGGTCCGCCTTTCTTAGATGGATTGCTGTCAATTTCTTGGAAATGTGTACCCCCCAGCATCCTATAGTAGTCCCGCCTCACCCAGGACTCCTCTATGTTGGCTCTCGTGTGCTACCACCTTGCGGAAACCCTATGTCATCATCGATGCTCCCTTGGTCGCACCTTATCACTCCGCCAGTGAGGCCATCAGCCAGCTCTGGTTTTAGAGACGTCGTGATGTCACTCCCACCATCCACTCACCCTATGATGTCAGATGCGGTGGCTGCTCATCCTCCTACTGTGATGTCACCACTACATTAAATGACATCGTCTTCTCTCACTGAGCTGTCTGAGGCTTTAGTTCAAGCGGTTTACAAGAGACTGACTCTGTTTTGCGAGTGAGGCTTTCTGTTGTGTCTATGAAGAAGAGTCGTAAACGGAGGGTCTCTTCTCCTACTCCTGCTAGTAAGAGACCTCGTAGAGAGAGAAGTTCCCTCCTCCTCCTGTTCATACTCCATCACCCCCTCGCCATTGTGTCAGACGTTGGAGGATCAAGGACTTTGTGGTTTCGTCGTCTTCAAGAGGAAGAAGTGCATCGCCTGTGTGTCTCCCATGCACTTCCGTCTTTGTGCAAGTGAGAGAAGTGTTTCTCCATATGCCCCACAAGGTCGTGTTTCTTCCTCACACATTCATGTTCATGAGGTTGGCAGTGGAGATAGTAGAAGGAAGGCATCCTCTTCTTCGATACATGGCTGTGTATCTCCTGTGCGTCGTGAGAGTAATGTATCTTAGTCTTCCCTTCACAGCCGTGTGTCTCCCTCTCACGTACGTGTTTGTGACAGTGTGAGTGTTGAGAGCGTTAAGAGTGTTGCAACATCTTCCGTTCAGATGTGAATCATCTCTGCTCGGATGCGCTGATGATGGAGGTGACACCTCTTCATCTGTTCCTGTATTTGAATGAGAATCATCCTTGCATGTACGTGCTGACGAGATCAGGGGCGAACCCTCTTTGTCTGTTCTTTTACCAGTTTGTCGGCACACGGATGATAAAGTGCCGATTAAAAGGTCAAAGGTTGCAGATGTGAAGGTTCGCTCAAGGTTTGTCTAAGGATTCTTCGCTGGGCAAGACTGAGGCCGAGGATCGAAATTTGAGTTGTTCCGACACGGCATACAAACCTTCGGTCCTTTTACAATAGGAAGGTACTAGCGGCAGCTGGATAGGTCGTAAGCTTTCGAACAAGGGGTTCGGTAGTTAACTGCTTGTCCGACAGGCGCGCGCGCGCGACTGGTAGGTAAACAAACCACTTTTGCTTTCGGCCTGCTGGCGTGTGGACGTGTATCATCGCTCTCTGCCCGCTTCATCGTCGTTTGCTTTCGCATGATTGTGTTTTTCTTTTTCTAATTATCTAGTGAAACTGAATTGTAAGTACAATCATTTCATTGAATTCAATTGTGAATTAAAGGATCTTGGCTGCTTCCCACCACGCCCTCCGATTACCCGAGTGCCGGACTGAAGGGCGTAAGTGCGGGAATTCATTTTCCCAAGATGATCCTCGTATTGCGTATGCTCGGTGCCGAGGGCGGGAGCACTCGCTCAGAGCGTATATTGGGTTGGAAATGTGTAGATGAAAATCGTAAGTAAGTGCTCTTTTCATTTATATTTTTTTGACCTGTATGCCCGTTGCCGAACGAATGCGCTCGGCACGGAAACTTATTTAGTATGGAAGTGGAATCGCAAGTACAGTATTCTTTTTGTTTTCATTTTCATATATTATTTTTGATTGTAGCAATACTCATTTTGGATCAGTTTCCGAGCTTACCCGGAAATTGACCCTTCCCCCTTTTTATTTTTGAATGAAGTGAAATCGCAAGTGCAGTTCTTTTTCATTTTCATTTTTATTGAGATTGCATTGTTTACTGGGATCAATGTTTCCGCGATTCCCGGGGATTGATCCTTCCCCTTTTTATTTGTATGAAGTGAAATCGCAAGCGCAGTAGTCTTTTCATTTTCATATATTTTTGATTGCATCAATTCATTATGGATCAAGGTTTCCAGAAACCTTGATCCATAAAGGTAAGGAATTGATCCTTTCACCCTTGCGCTCGGTACCTAGGGCGCAAAATCGCTTGCGAATCGATCCGAGCCCTTATTCATTGTGAAGTGAATCGTATGCAAGATGCATTTTCATTTTTGTTCCTTATTATTGATTGCATCAATATTTATTTGGTTCAAGTTCCGCTCAGTCAGGAATTGATCCTTATGCCCTTGCATTCGGGCCGATGGCACGATTGCTCTCGGGCTCTTATATTGTTGTTGGGTACATGGGTACTGTGCGGGGGTGGGGAACGAGACCCCCCCCCCCCGCTCAGCTCCCACAGATGGCCCTTCCCCTTGGGGGGGGGGAGGTTATCGGCGTTCTTCTCCTCGCCCGATCCGTCGAGCGCGCGGGGGAGGGCGCTCGGTGCCCGATGTACAATTGTATTAGGGGTCTTCCACTCGTTCGGAGAGGGCTCGCCCCCCCGCGCGAGGGGACTTACCCCCCCACTAATCGCTACTACTGTTATTTCCGCAGGTGCTACTGCCACGAGGGTGGACCTTGGTGAGGTATGGGCGTCCTTCCATTTGCAGGGCGTGCTAGTGTCCAGGGGCTGCGGTTCTATGTCTGGGCCTACTGCGGTCACCCATGGAGTGGTGACCACGCAACCAGGTGACGACGTCCCTCCTCACCTGGTGTACTCGCCTCACGTGGTAACAGTCTTGCCTACAGCCGCTGTGAAGTGCCGTTCGCCGTACCGAGAGGGGGGCGTGCCGCCGCCGCTCGTGGTTGCCGCGCTGCAGCGACCACACTTCCGCTGCCCTAGAGCTCGCCCCTGGACCTGCCGCCGGTACCAGGATGTTGCTGACTGCTGCTCCCCTTCCTGTGTTTCCGGTGCTGCCTGCCGTACCTGCCGATTCTGGGCTGACAACTGTCCATGCAGTTGCTGCGCTGCTGTCCCTGCCGTTTTGGCTGCGCTGGCTGTCCCTGCCCGTTGCTCGCGCTGGCTGTCCCTGCCTGTTGCCTTTCGCGCTGGCATTGTCCCTGCCGTTGGCTGCGCTGGCTGTCCCTACCGATGCTGTGCTGGCTGTGCCTGCTGTTCCTGAGATGCCCATACTGCTGATGTCGTCCCTGTTCGTGGTGGTACTACCCCAGACTTTGGTCTGTCTGTACAGGTGCGTCCGGGCCCTGTGGCTTCGGCTACAGCAGCCCCGGCTCCGCCCTGGATAGCAGATCTTACGTCTGTCCTGAGGAAGCTGACGAAGAAGAGGAGGAAGGTGTTGTCGTCGTCGTCTTCATCTTCTTCATCGTCGTCGGCTGCCGCCTCTTCCCCTTCGACTTCTAAGGCTTCACAGCCGAGGAAGAAGAAGGTTGCCTCCTCCCTCCTAAGAAGTCCCTCCCTCGGGAGATTCTCGGGACCCGTCTCACCCTCGGTGGGACGGGAGGGTTCCTTCCGCTGGTCCTCCTGCTCCTTCGGGAGCGGGGCCCGTCTCTTCTTCCGCAAGGAAGAAGACTACGGGGACCAGAGGGGTACCGGCTAACACCGGTACTTCCTCGCCTGGTGTCAGTGGTTCTGCCACTGCATCAGGGTCCGTCTCGGCCTCTCGTTCGCGGGAGGTACCGAGTGTACGGCCGCCTACCAGCGACCGTGCAGCCAGGAACCAGACCTCTGAGTCCGCTCAGCGTCAGGTTCACGGCACGGGGCGGAAGACTGGTGACAGCCGCTCAGGCGACTCTCACCAGACCAGCTCTCACTCTCGCGGCGAAACAGCTGGCTACCCGGGGACGTGACGGTCCACGACCGACCACGGACTGAGGCTGGGAAGAGGTCCTCCCGTTCGCCGGTGCCAGCCACGGCTGGAACCAGCGACGTGACGTGCCGTGAGGACAAGCACCGGTCTCACTGTGACAGTGGAGCCTGCAGGTCGCCTGACCGTCGCCCTCACAGAAAGCGACCGGGTACGGCAACCAGCACCAGCTCTTCTGACACTCGAGATCGGGGCCGCTGTGCTCAGTCCAGCCGTTCTCCACAGCGAGACGGTTCGACCAGGCCTGCAGCTCGATCGCCACCGCGGGTTGACGATCGCCGCTGCAGCCCTCCAAGCCTGCTGGTTCTGCCAGCGAGCAACGAGGGAGCGTCAGGTCTGCCTCTCCCGTACCTTCAACCTCCTCGGGTTACACCGGGAGGAGCGAGGTATTGAGGAGTGATTGTGAGGGGTGCGCCCCTCATGATCCCACCACAACGCCCTACGTGCCAGGCACGGTTCTTGGACCGGCCAGGACGTATGCGCAAGTGGATGGGGAAGACCGCCGAGAGGGCTGTCGCTGTTTTCCCCCTTCTTAGGAGGAAGGTTCTCGGAATATGCTCTTGTTCGAAGGGCTTAACGGTCCCACTCTGCAAGATGCTGTGACTTCCGAGATCCAGAGGAACTTTGCCGAGGTTACGGCGCTGATTCGTCAGCACAATGACCTCGGGGAAGGATCGCCGCTCCCACCAGCAGAGCCACGTCTCGGCTCGAGTCGTTTTGGGGCCCGAGAGGGAACCCAAATCGACGGTGGGTCTGCTGCGATCGGAGCTTGCCGACTGTGTTGAACCAGGTAGTCTCTCGTCTCCGGACAAGAAGGCTCTCTCAGTTCTGGACGGTCGAACAAGCTACTTCACCTCCTCTACTGCGACAGAGGCGTTTCTACGTGTCTTCGGACACCGTATTTAAATACCCCTTCGGTCCTCCTGAGGTTTCGACCTCGACGAGGACTGGAATGAGTCGGAGCGGTATCGGCTCTCTCCTGTCAGGTGTCGATCAGCCCCACCCAGACGACGTTCACAGTGGCGGCAGACACTTACCTACAGTATGAGTTCGTAACCCTCCTCGGGAAAACGTTTTCTCCTGACGATACGTTTTCCCAGGCTCTGAGAGGCCATCGCCGTAAGGCGATGGCTGCTCCTTTTCTTCTCCAACTGCTAGATCCGCTGGGAAGGCGAGCCAGTATCCAATTCCTCCCCCATTCCCTCTCTCCTTACGGCTACGAGGGAAAGGGGAGGGATCCTACAGAGATTTCTCTGTAAGATCCCACGTTAGGGGCTGCGCTACCGGGGGGACCTTCGGGTCCTACCTGACGTAAGCCCCGGTCATTGAGGAGGGATCCTGCCCCTTTCTCGATTTCTACGGGAATCGAGAGGACCACCAGCCGATATCGTCTGACGATTTCGGTGGGGGGTTTCGCAGAGTGCTTAGAAGTCTACGGAATTTCTAGCGCACTCAGAGTGTTCGAGTTTTTTACGATCTCCAAACACTTAGGCGAGACCACGGTCCAGAGTGAGCGAGAATCCCCGATAATTGTTACACGATAATCGGGAACCTCGCTTATGCTCGAATTCCTGTAATTTCTAGCATTTGGAAGAAGACTGCTGCTGAAAGAAGAGTATCTCACAGTAGCGCTTAACCTGGAATAGAGAAGAACGGACGGGAACTTCCAGTTTGGCTTGAACTATCGTCTTCGGTATTCTGTTCACCATTGAAGCTTTCCTTTGGGAAAGACTTCTCCTTCACTCTCTTGACTAGAGAACGAAGGCGGTCGATCTCCAATCCTTATTCTCATTCCTATAGGGGAAAAGATTTTAGGATGGAGGTCGTGGTACAGAACCTACAAATATACTACGTATATTACCCTCGCGACATGATTCTTTAACAGTTGAATTGTCCGTGGGGTAGGCGCATACCGTAGTTTAACTCTACGGTTTGTGACCGAGACGAATTGTATCTTAATTGAACTGCAACTCGGGGTTGCCTGCAACCTCCCAGCAGTTATCAGTTTCGATTTTAGATACTTGGTATTGTCATGACAACACCAATTCAGCTTTTGTATTTACCGAAATCCGTTTCGGTTAAATATAATTGCTCGAGCGTATTCTTTATGCTCGATGGTTCTAGCCGAACGCATTCCTTCGTGGAATAATGGATTACCTGGCAACTCAGGATGACGAGTCACCGAGAGCTACTGCGTATTGAACTGCCTGATAGCGGCTCAGTATCAGCTAGGTCTCGGAGATACACGGTCGGTTACGTCTCTCTCTCCCCTGGTTGGATTGACTACCGAACCGTATCTCTGCCCAACAATCATGGACTTAGGTCTCTGATTAACGGGGATTCTCGCAATAATGAAGGACCATCTGCTGCTGTGACGCTCGATTTCATCGCCGGCGACATTGCGAGAATTTTCAACAGAGATATCTCTTGGACTCTTTCATCTTTCTGTTTACCGCACGGTAACAGAAGTCTGTACTAGTCAACCGCTGCATCGCACTGCGATAATGCGAATGATTTTTGCAGACATCTGAGTTTGTCTTCAAAATATCTTGTATTCGTAGGTGTGCAATTTCATTGCTCGCCCCGAATTAACAGATATGTCAGAAGACATCGCCTACTCTCCGACCTGACAGCTCTACTTCCAAATGTTCAGCCCATGAGAAGCAGTTCTTCAGGCAGTAGTTCCCTGTCTTCATTACTCGAAGCGCTCCGCTTTTATTGCAACTACGATCCTCACCGGACAGCAATCAATAGCGGTTAGTGTTCTCAGTCTTGGTAGCACAGGTTCAGAATCTTGAGAATCCTTCTCTCGGTTCAGCTGTGAAGACGTAGGTTGCATTTTATGTACACCTTCGTCTTCAACGTCACATAGTGTTGTTTCTCCTTACCCGAGAATCAGCTATACTATGAGATAACTTGCCATCAAGGACCTCGGTCTCTAGAAGGCAATTGACTTTCGCCTGTTGGGCACATGCCTTAAGAGAGTCATCACCTTGCCTTCTGGCATCGGTGACGAACAAATTATTTGTTTAGTCTCTTGGCATAACCCTGTTAAGGCGAAGGTCACGTGACTTGCTCGGGTGCTTGGACAACTTGCCTCCTACCGAACGCAGTCAGTAGGCAGCTGTCAGAGCGCCCAAGTCTGTTACGAACTTCGCTGTGGACTTAGTTCGGTTGTTCCATAACAATCTTTTCTTCGTCCTAACGGCTTGTCACAGTACCCATACCATCGACACCCACCATTGAGTGTCGGTGTCCTATCCACTACCGAGAACAACAACTTCGCTGCAGACGGATAGACCAGTATGGGTACAGGACATCACCGAAGTCGAGAAGAGGGATAGGTCATACGACAATTCCCTTCTTTTCCTCTGAGGTAATTGCATGACTTTAACTGCGAAGTCAAGCATCCAGGGGATGGGGATTCGTGACGCTCGATTTCGTACCGAATTCGTAGCGAAGACTCTGAACCCTTCGGTTCCTGACGATCGGTTAGAGTCCTTCACAATCCCCTCCCTAATGGACTTCACCGCCTTCGATGCGAAGGAGATGCTGCTTTGTCCTGTGAAAGCGCGACCGCGCTTTCTGAAGAAACTCGACATCCCAGGCTGAGTGTTGAAGACTCTTCGTCAGCACCAAGATGACCTAGAAGTACACTCCCTCGAGTTACACAAGAACTTCTCCTTGGCGCAGGTACTGAAGGCAGGGGTCTGGTACAACCAGACCACTGGCACCTCCTTCTACCTTTTGGATATTGCCCACAGGTCCTTGGATCGTTTTCCTTAGGACCCGTGGTGGCTGCTCAACACGTTGTCTAGCTAACCCAGACCCATAGCAGGCTGAACAGCATCGAGTCCTGGTGTGACTGTAAGAATAGATAAGTGAATGAGAGAGTGACTGGCTTCTCTTCCTATCTTTTTCTACCCCTCTACCTGTGGGTAGAGGGATACGGTCATCACCTTGCTGGATAAGGACGAGATGCCGGTGAGCTACTCGACAGAGCCCCATCCTATCCCTTTCACTAGGGATGGGAGCGAATATCCACCACTTCCTCCTACAAGGGGGGGGAAGTGGATGCCAACAAGAGACAAACCATAACGTTGTTGCCTCTTGCAAAATAGGAACTTGTTCTTGTTTGCTGGTACGAAGAGATACGCTTGCCTCTCTCTTAGTACTTGGTCCAGAGGTCTGACCATTGATCCTGCGGTGCACACCCCGATCAATCGGACAGAGGCTTGGATCCCTCCCTCGCTCTTACGACCAGGGAGGCTTCCAAGGTTGGGCGAACACCAGTCTGTTCACAAAAGACTCAGATTCCACCCACCAAGAAGTGAGTCTTCCTATTGTAAAAGGACCGAAGGTTTGTATGCCGTGTCGGAACAAATGACAATTTGTCCAAAATTGCATTTTTCCTAACTATACAAACCTGAGGTCCTTTTACACATAGCCCCACCTCATGCCACCCCTCACTCTGCAGTTTTTGCTTGGGCCAAAAGCAAAAGTGATTTGTTTACCTACCAGTCGCGCGCGCGCGCCTGTCGGACAAGCAGTTAACTACCGAACCCCTTGTTCGAAAGCTTACGACCTATCCAGCTGCCGCTAGTACCTTCCTATTGTAAAAGGACCTCAGTTTGGTTTGTATAGTTAGGAAAAATGCAATTTTGGACAAATTGTCATGTTTCACTGGCCTGTGGAAGTGCTTCTCATTCTCCTGGAAGAGACCTTAGCCTTAGGAGTCCATCTCCTTCAGGTAGCTCTCTTCAATGATGTTCTTGTCTCAGGATCGTGCTCGGTTGGCGTCTCACAGTTGTGTACTCAAATTGTCACACGTTCATGTATGTGATTTGAATATTTTCCTAGCCTAATCTTTGCTTTTGAACATAAATATGCAATCTACCCACCTGTTCACGTTCTTTGATCCTAGTATACTCCAGCTTACACCTTAGAACATCACCACACCAAAACTTACAACAAAAAACTCCTATCCGATAGAGCTCTCCTACCAACCAAACAACCCATGCACATGTCTCCTGCCTTTGTTTTTGTTTACATCCACCAGATGCCGCCACCATCTTGACTTCTATGATGCCACAACACAAATACATCACGTCATCCGTCGCTGGTGCCGGAGCAGGAGGAGGGAGATGCCCAACAGTTTGTCTTCATTCACAGAGGTTGGTGATCTCATGAACTCAACAATCTTGAGGGTAGGACACAAGTTCTCATTTTATACCCCAACGGGTATAGAGGCCTTTGCTGGGAGCTAAATAGGGCTAGAACTTATTTTGAGCTCCCCTTGTCAGGTCATGC
>NC_087213.1:2834680-2861927 GCF_015104395.2 Macrobrachium nipponense | reverse complement strand
TCAGGTCATGCTCAGTCCATCCTGCAATGTGTAAACGCTTTGGTGTCAGACCGAGATAGCTCTGCGTTCTAGTAGATCATCTAAGCTTCTTCACCTTCCTTTTGTGCGGCATAGGAAGTACTATTCTACCGATACAGTTCATTTGATGCCCCCACACCTTAACCCGGACATGATCTGTCTTAAACCTGGAGCAGGTTAGGTCTGAAGGCCCTTCCTTTTCATCGCAAGAGTTCATAACTATGGAGACTACTGCAACTTCCATCTTCCAGATGGTCTCTTGGCTGGACTTGTGGTCCACCACGATAGCCAGGATTGCTTCAGATAGGACTGAGGGAGGTTTAGTAGGTTCTTCTTCTCTCAATAGACTGTTACAGTCCGGAGCCAAGACTTAGTCTTACCTGGCACACCTTAGTTACAACCTGTGGGCCAACCACCTCCTGGCCAGGAGAGAAGCAGCACTGTTCAAGGTGGCAAATTCAGTGGATCTTAGTCTTTGTCAGCTCTCAGGAATGGGGATCTGCTTGATTTGCAGTTCCTGTTTCCGGGGACTGAATTGGAAGATGCAATCGACCAGCAACGACCTCATAGCTCGTTTAGGTTGCCCCAGAGAATTGCTAATGCATCTTCCGGTATATTTTGCATCTTCCAATCTTGTATGGTCTGGGATGCAGCTTGGATATTTGTCGAGCTTGTTCTTAAACATCTACACTCACTCCTGATATGTTCCTCAGATGAGCTGGTAATGCAATGAATAGATGCTGCGTTATCGATGCTGGTGCAGTGGATTAATGTCCTGTGTGCTTTCCTTAGTTTTCCTAGTATAGTTTTGGGCACTATTAATCTACCTCTGCTTGCTCTTTCTGATATTTTGAGCTCCATGATGTTTTTGGTAATTCCTTCTTTCTGTTTCTATGCCTGTATTATCATGTAGTGTTCTCTTCTCCTTTTAAGACTATAATTTTAAAATTTCTAGTCTTTCCCAGTAGTCAAGGTCCTTAACTTCTATTCTAGCTGTAAAGGACCTTTGTACACACACTATTTGACTTTAAAGGATTTTAACAATGATTTAATGGTGAAAATCCTTTAAGGTCAACCTTTTTTTCCCATAATAAGGCACTAAAAGGAATGCTAAAAAAAATGGCCCCAGGGAAAGCAACATAATATATAAAATTCCATGTAAGGGCTGCCCCTCCTTTTATCTTGGACAATCGAGCAAGGGTATGGAAGATTAAAACAGCATAAATATTCTATCAAAACTGGGTAAACATTTAATGCAATATTCATTCATTTAAGTGAAAACAACCACCGGATAAATTGGATTGGTAGTTCAGTAATTGCAAGATCAAAGGATGTCTTATCACAAAATCTTTTAGAATCTGCCATTACATATACAACTTAATTCCCGTTGTAAATTTTAATATTAGTCGTGGCCTGTTTCACTTAGACCCTTGTATTTGTAACGTTTAAGAATTACCTCAAAGAAGCAAAGGACGTTGAGTCGAAAGATCTTGCAGCTACTCTGTTGTTTATCTTTGCTTTGTGGCTTATACCTTTATTTATACATTTATGACGTTCCAAAATTTTGTGATTGTTATACATCTCTCCCATATATCGTGGTTCCCCTTGATTCCTATTTTTTCTATCTGATCTATAAGTTTGGAATCCCTTGGGAATACAGGTTTCACTTATATTCAGTATATCTATTTTTTCAGTTTGGGTTAGTTCTTCTAAGAACTCTATTTTTCTTTTTGAGTTATTTGAAACTAAACCCTCATCATCACTATGATGGTTTGCGTGTTATCCCCATTATCTAATATGGGTAATAATAAAGATTTTCCCATGTCTCTCCTGTTCGGGTATGTTGTGCTTTTCTTGATTTACAGAAATTAAGACCTTCAAAAATCCCACTTTTCCAATATATTTGATCTTCCATCTTCATATTTATTCATTTTGTGTATGTATCTACATTTATTGCCGTATCTGCACCATCCCCTGGCATTGTAGATAGTGCTTGTTACTTGCTTTGTACCTCGATGCTGATGTCTCATATCGCGGTGCTGACATTTCATAATGTGGTGTTGGCTTGCTTTTTTCCTTTATCTCATGTTCTTTGTTCCTTTCTTTATTCACTTCATTTGAACTTTTTCATTTTTGTTCTTCATGGCTACAGGATGCATATATGTACAGGCAGTCCCCGGGTTACGACGGGGGTTCCGTTCTTGAGACGCGTCGTAAGCCGAAAATCGTCGTAAGCTGGAACATCGTCAAAAATCCTAAGAAAACCTTACTTTTAATGCTTTGGGTGCATTGAAAACTATGTAAAGTGCATTCTTATGGCCTTTTTCATCAAAAAAACCTTCAAATATTGATTATTTTGCATTTTTTGTGTCATATTTCATCTGCCAGATGAGCGTTGTAGGCATCGTACCCTGGAACATGCGTCATAACCCTGGAAATAATGTCTGATGAATATAATTGAAAAGCGTCGTAAGCCGAGACCGTCGTAACCCGGGGAACTGCCTGTATCTACATTTTTTGTTGAGCAGATACTAATGACAGGTTGGTAAATCAGGCAGTATCAAATTCAGAGGTGCATTCACGACGCCTTCCTCCTCCTCAGCAACAGGCGAGATCTTCACCTGTTAAATCTCCAAAGAGTTCTGGTTCTGTGAGGGTCTTTCAACCTTCCTTACAGGCCAAGACAAAGAAACTACAATGTCCCTTTCAATCACGCCCTTACAAGCCTGGTAGGGGCTCTAGGGGAAGGGGTAGAGGGGGGTGTTGATAGAGTGGGCGCCTCTCCCTCTCCATTGCCACAGGTAGGGGGATGCCTGGTGGGTCAGTGTGCCAAGTGACAAGGGTATGGAGCGGAGGAATGGGTAGTAGACTTTCTGCGAGTGGGATATCTACCATTCAGCTCCTCTCCTCCCCTCTCGGATAGACCCCTTCTCAAATCGACTTAAGCCCACAACTCTCCGAAGTTCATGGCCCTTTGGGAGGAAGTGTTGAAAATGCTGAATAAGGGTGGCTGCCCAACAAGTTGTGTAATTCATCCATTGCTCTTAATAGGGAGTATGTATCTTACCTATGGTGATTGTGTGGTGATTGTTCATTCTCCCTATGGGCGGGTTGAGGATGAGACTTGTCATATGCTGGACTGGTCTGATACAGGTGAGTAAGGTAGCCATACAGAAAGTTGGTTTGTTTTACTTTTCTTGAAATACCAAACCCTCTATTCAGTAGCAAAATAGTCCTCTTTCTATAGCAAGGGGGAGGGAGGAGTGGTAACAAACCCCTGTGAGAATAGGGTTTGTTACCTGAACTGTCAGAATTTTCTTTGGTTCCCTGGTTGCAATGAATCTGCTCATATATCATTTTAGTTCATCCCAGACGGCCAAGTTGTTAGGTATCTCTTTTATCTATCTTCTCACGGGCATAAGACCACCTTCTCTAGAACTCCCTCTTCTAAGAGGGGTGGTCAGGTGGCTTAACTCCAGCCAGTTTAGGATACTTGTACCTATCACTAAGTATAAGTCTATCCTATTGTTAAGAACGAAGGTTTGTTCCGCATATGAACAAATGACAAATTTTTTAATGAAATTTTTTTGTATTTTTCATAGCTAACAACGATTACTGCCCACCTCTAGCCACCCCACTTTTTGTTATAATTCCTGGGTTTGGGAAAGACTGAATACGTCACGAGGCGGTGCGCGGTCTGACCAGCTATTACCTCATACGTGCAGTAGTTGCCAGATCTCAGATTCCTTGCTAACAATCTTTGATTGCCTTTAATCGGTTACCAGCTAGCGCTTGGAAAATATTCTCTTGTGAAGACCTCAAGTTTGTTAGCTATGAAAAATACCAATTGATTAAAAGATTTGTAATTTTTTTAAGAAATAAAGGGAGATATGAAGACATAACTGTCATCATCTTAATATATTGACGTGTAAGGCTTGGCATCTGGCGGAAGTCAGTCAGTCTCTCTCTCTCATGGCTTTTTTTATGCATATGTACTTACATGTTTAAAATCGATATCTTTTGTATAGTACTGTATTTTTATATATAAATGTGATATAACTTTGTTATTAATTGTTTTTCACATTTCACCTTGCTATAATTACAATATAGTATATGTATTTCTATAGTAAATGATTTATTAAAATTTTATAAGAATATCAATTCCCCATTCTTCTCCAAAGTTTTGGAGCAAGGAGGTGGTAAATCTGTTAATTATCTTGACATTGATAGCAAAGGGTAGAAAATGTTGCCCACTCAAGGTCGAATAAAATACCGCTACGAAGGATACTGGAAATTCTCTCACACCAAAGGATACTTGTATAATGTGTGAAATACATAGATAGGAAGGGAGTGGTTGATAAAAAGATATACTCTCTCTCTCTCATTGTCAGGAAGGGTTAGAAGTATGTACATAAATATTTTCAAGGGTAAGATATTTAAGATTACTTTGAAGTTAATGTTTCAAAGATTAATACACAGTACATAATAGGATAATAGTTTTAAGGTATATTTGATGTAGGATGCTAGTTTAAGGTATGCATTTCGTATTTGAACTTTCAAGATGTGATGAATTTTTAATCAATTTGTATTTTTCATAGCTAACAAACCTGAAGTCTTAACAAGAGGATAATCTTCTAGTGCCAGATGGAAACTGGTTAAAAACAATCAAAGATTTTAAAGCAAGGAATCTGTGGCATCTGGTAACTCGTGTTTACGAGGTGGATGTTTGTCACCACGACACACCAGTCTTTCTTCAACTGCCTTGGAGAGTCGTCTTTTGCTTTGTTCTCCTCCTCCACAGCAGGTTTTTTTTGATTGAAGCATGTGCTTTGTTTCTTATTTATTCAGCCCAGAAGTTCCATGGACATCAACATTTTTAGATGGTCTTCCTTGTTTCCTATGTTGACCTTCCTTGGGACAGATGCAAATTGCAGATGTGCCTTTGCCTCTGCTTCGTCATCGCTTGTGTTTTGAATATGCTGGTCTGTCTCCCAAGAGGATATTGTATTGTCATTAATGTTTTATTATCTTCTTAGGCATTGTCTGGGAAAGTTTTTGTTTGTTTGTATGGTGTTTTTACGTTGCATGGAATCAGTGGTTATTCAGCAATGGGACCAATGGCTTTATGCGACTTCTGAACCACGTCAAGAGTGAGCTTCTATCGCCAGAAATACACATCTCTAACCCCTCAGTGGAATGCTCAAGAATCGAACTCGCGGCCACTGAGGTGGCAGGCCAAGACCATACCGATCATGCCACTGAGGCTCTTTTCTGGGAATGTAGTAATGTTTTTGTCTTTCAGAATGTGTGTGTTTCAGGAAGTTCAAGACATAGAGGTTTGTGTTGTAGACAAGGTTTTTATGCTAAGATTCGATTGTATAGCATAGGAGTACATTTCCACCCTTCTTCAACACGAATTTTATTGGTGTACGGTTGCGATCTTCCCATTTGATCGTGATTGTCGACTCATCCCTTTCCGTCATTTGGGTGGGGGAGGGGCATGGTTTGTATAGCTCAGTAGGGCTCACTCCCGCCTTTCCCTCCATCCTCACATAAATATGATTCTTTTTCCCTCTCTCAGGATAGAAATCTTCTTTCCTGAGGGAGAGAGCATGTTGTGTATTTCTTTGCAGGCTCTTCAGTTGTCAATCCTGCTTCTCGCCTGGAAGTCTAGCAGCAGTGGCATTCGCTCAGAACTTGGGAGCCCCTCTGCTTCCAACTGACAGAGATGCCACTTCACTATTTTTTTGTGTGTTATAAGCATTTTTAAGGGGGGAATGTTATTCACGGGGGGTTGTGGTATGCACCCGTGAATATGGGAGGGTCATCTGTACACAATTTTACATGTAATATGAGAGCTAATCTAGTGTTAAATATACATATAATGTAAGAGCTAATGTTATATAGATACATTACTGCATGAATAATCTTAATTTGAAAATTAAGGGAAAATAACACTAACACAATGAAAAAAGTTAATATATTTCATAAGAAACTATAGTCTAAATTTATAACATGGTTAATGCAAAACATGTTGCACAGCAAAATTAATTCTGTAGTGCAGACTTGAGAAAGTCTCTTGGAATCTGCAATGCAGTCCAGTTTACAGAACTTGCTTCAAGAAGCGAAGTAAAGAATCTGAAAAATACAAATAAGTTATAGTTACAACAGTACCTACAGAACAAAATTCCTTTTGATGCTGCTTTCAAATTCAACTGAATTATAGCATTTAATAGTACCCTGAAAATCTCAATCTACAGCCAAATGTTGGCATTAAGCTTTTTAAGTGCTTTTAAAAGTTTCAATTGTGGACCAAAGCCTGGGTAATATCTAGTATACTTGCCAATAATTTATGAAGTACCAAGGTTGGTAAAGTAGGAAAAGTACTTTTATCTTCTTTTCTTTGTACTTTTATCATCTTGATGGTCCCTCTTCCTCTTAACATCGTCATCACTTCTTTTTGCTGAGGATTCACGAGTTTCTCTTCTTAATGATTTTTGAGGAGTTTCTTCTGCTCTTGCTAACATCTGGGTGTTAAGAAATGACTGAAAAGAAAACTGATTTAAGCATTTCTGAAATTTTAAGTATGTAATAACCTGCTTATAATATATTTCAATAAATTACAGTAAATCCTCTGGGCCAGCCTTAGTAGTAATAAATTTTTTTTTACCAAGACCACCATTTACAATAAAATTTTTACCTCTTATAAGGCTTGTTCTCAAAATAAGTGACTTCAAGATGAATTTACCTTCTGATGAGAAGTGGAGCTTCACTAAAACTTCACACAACTTCCTAAATATAAAACATTTTGTATTGACAAAATTTCTTTACAGGATATTTCCACAACTTATCACTCACCGATGCATTAACCAAGCACATGAGAAGGCAAGAGCAAGATAGCATTGAAATCCATGTCTCTGAAGATCAAACTTTGGCAACAATGTCTGCAAAACTACCATCTTAACATCAATTCTATTACGGAGACATGCAAGGATGTCCTATGATGAGAGTCACTAGAACAGGGCAAAGGGATAAAATAAGTCTGAGATGATCTGTTAATATCCTAAATCTACACCATACTGAAGGAGAACCTGCAGAGATTAACTCTGAAACAAAATGACCAAGAGAGAACACCTCTTGTCATTCCAAGGTAGGAGGAGGCATCTGCTATAGCTGGAACAAAGTCTGAATGGAGGTGTAAACCATTCAGTACACCAAGCAGCAAACTTTTCCCCATTTTCTGTGGTAAAATAATTGGTTGAGGATCTGCAAGGCATGGTAATAGTTATACATGCAACAGAGCCTATGCTGGTGAACTTTACATATGAAGTCATTCTGGATCGTAAAATGGATGAAAAATATGGCAGCTTTTGGATGGTTGTAAAACGGATGAAAACAGGGCAGCTGGCAGCTTTACAAAGTCAAAAGGTCTGGAAACTACAGGCAAGGACAAAAGGGAGCAATGAGTATCATCTGGCACTTTGCCAGAGTAAAAATATTCACCAACACCTGATGCAGAAGACTCGAGCTGGGGCTGTTCAAAACATCAACTGTCCAAGCCACTGGGTTCATATTTGCTAGAGACCTTTGTAGATATCAAAATGAAGTGATCATGGTGAGTGAAGAATTTGATAGCTCCAAAAAGTCCACCAACACACTGCAAACTTCTATGATCAATGACTGCACAATGGTAACACTGCTCCTTCACCCATATGAAGCTCACTGTAGGCAAAGGGACTCTGACCGTTTACCTTCCCAAATCTACAGATAAGTGAGGTCAGTGTACTCAAGATGCTGGCTAGGCAAGGTAGTCAAGCAACATGACACAGCAGACCACACTCCTTGTACCTGTATGTCTTCTAAAAGATGAGTGCCCCAGCCCCATTCAACACTTCTGAAGACATCATCGTGAAGTCATGGATAAGCAAAACCTACCACCACAAAAAATCTAAAGGATACTCTGTGACTGGGATACACATGTACAGCAACATAGTGGCTGCTGTCAACAATACAGTAAAAGGCAAAGAAGGGAGTGGGTGTGGAACTGATTGTGGAGAACCAGCTTCTCCAAAGATGCCAAATGTTCAATTAGCACCTGCCATGACTAGCAGTGACAAAGGAGGTCCTGGTAAAGACCAAGGCTAAGATGATGTCCATCAATATACTGAGGAACACTGCTTCTGTGGAAGGCTCCACGTTAACATTTCAGCCCTAAGATAAGACAATGCCAAAAGAACATCCAGGTGTTTCTGCAATACTCCCACCCCTGCCAAGAAAATGCACAGACCAGCCAGGGATGAAGACTCGGACAATGAGCCCAGTGTAAATTAGCATCAAAGTTTGGTAAAGGACTGTGCACAGAATAAAGCAAACAGCCGAGAACTGGAACAAACTTCCCATAACACAAGGTCTATAATTGGTCTTTAACCTTCTAATGCCTTTGGAATGCAGAGCATACTACTATAGCATCCTTGTAGAAGAATATATAATTTAGGATTGGCCAAGTGCTTGTAACCTATGAGGTCATTCAGCACTGAAAGGGAAACTGAGAGTAAAGGTGGTTTGAAAGGTGTGACTGGGAAAACCTTGCAGCTGAACTATGAAACAATTGATAGAGAGGATGGAAAAACAAATGGAAGAAAGATGATATGAATGAAGTTACAGCTGGCGTTCAAAGGGGTGCTACCAAGAACCTGAAGTAATGCCTATTGCACCATGTGAGGTGCACTGATAGCACTACCCACCTTTTAGGGGTAGTACCCTAATTTCTCTGGCAATGCTTCCTTCAACATGAAAGCCATTACCTGCAAGGATACACATCCCTAGAATTGAGGGGTGGCGGCTAGAAGGCAGCAGCATGGTTCAATGGTGGGAAACCTGCTTTAAGAAAAGGAAATGCAAGAACCATCCTAGGAAACCTTGAGGGCCCAGGACTCAAGCCGGATGTCTTCCCTAGTCTACTAATACCTCTGAAGGCAGACACCAGCATTACGTATTTCTTTCTAATATTCAGCCTAGTGTCTGGCCACTGCAAGCATGTCCGACTAATGGTACAATAAGGCAACTTAGGACTATGTGGCTGGGAGGCAGCTCATCATGGTAAGGGAAATAACTGTTGTGTTAAGATGGACTGCAAACTGCAGAATATGAGTCTTTGGTGCCAACTGTAGGAGGAACGTGACTGATGAGGGGGATTTTGGGTAAACAATAAATTTGAAAGGAAAAAGATGCAGATGAGTAAGGTACCTTGATTAGCTGTTGTCACATTAAACACCTATTACTTACTAAATTTTATAAATACTTCAGCCTATCCTGCTGTGATTATTTATGGGTTTCAATCAACAGCATTCTGTGTCATTTTAATAATGGTTTCTGAGGCCATGTAAAATGAATACTGTAAAAGGGTGTCTTGCAACAGCTTTCAGTGGGCAGTACTAACAGTTTTTAGCATCATCCTGAAGTCCCAACCTGCACTGCTTTTTCCCCTTTACTCATTCCTTTTGGTCTCTCACCACTTATATGTCCACTCTACTTTTGTCTAGTTCCAGTATTCAATTATTATCTTTAGAAAATTCTATTTTCTTTTGGCCCACAGTGCACCAAGAAATACAACTCAGTGACAGGGTTGTCTGAGTAATTAATAATTAAGTGAAAGTTTTCCACAGCTACTTACAGCACCAAGGACTAATTAATATTTATTAACTCTGAAAAGGTTCAAAGCACTGAAAGAACTTTCTAAAACTGTAAATGAAAGCATATCTTTTATTCACTTAACCTAGTTATGCTACATAATCACTCTTAATTTACACTTCTAACCTCAATTGTTGCAATGGTGTCTTGCATCATCTGGTGAGCCATCTGGTGGACATTATGGTCACTAGTGTTATACATAATAGCATTGAGAAACATGAGCATCATGTCTCGCTGAAATTCAGCTGTATTTCGAATCATACCACTTTCAATATTTCGCTTGATGGTTTGCAAATCCATTGGTCTGAAAGAAAAGAAATCCAGATGTTAGTGTAAAGGTTATTTGAAGGCAAATATTTTTAACTAGAATATTATTATTACAAAATTATATTTTATGCATAGGAAAGACTTTCAGGACTGCAATAAAAAGGATCTTACTTGACACATAAGATTAACAGAATAAACAAAACTCATCATACAGGTTTTTCCATGAATGCGATACACACTAATTTCATAATACTGTAGTATGAAAAAACAATAATTATATAATATATTATGTACAAAGTATGATTTTTCTATGTAAATTGTAATCTTGGAAAACATGTAAATATTTCATAATACTGTAGTATGAAAAAACAGTAATTATATAATATGTACAAAGTATGATTTTTCTATGTAAATTGTAATCTTGGAAAACATGCAAATATTTCATAATACTGTAGTATGAAAAAACAGTAATTATATAATATAGTATGTACAAAGTATGATTTTTCTATGTAAATTGTAATCTAGGAAAACATGCAAATATTTTGTTTTGAAGAAAGAATTCAGATCACTGTGCATTATTTAAAAAAGCATACCATCCAAAATATACACCAAAAAGCAACGCACTCTTGAATCAATGCAGGTGTGGACAAGTAATATTACTTGAAGTATGCTCCATCTTCACATTCCTCTTAAGGAGACATGGCTCTGCCTGAAGCATGGAGATCAGATCTCAAGGTAATGCAAATGAAATTAATTGTAAGCCATTAGGAGGGTGAGTGCACTCTTCAGTACTTTATGGAGGCAGACATTGGTGAAATGAAGGTATTCCAACTGGGGGATGAAAGTCAGTTTACTACTACTACTCAAGGTAAGAGGGTGCAAAAGTTTGAGAATTTCAGCACATTCAACATAGTAGCAAATAATTGAGTTTGAGCAAGATTTATGGGACATGGGAGGTTGACTTGGGCATGAATGAGTCAGGCAGAGTCTGTGGCATCAATGAAGGAATAAGTCCCTCCACCCCAACCTCAAAAATTCAGTGAATCATTTTTGGCTTTTGCGCGCTTATCCCTGTAGCAGTTCACCTAACCCTTCCTGTGGTGCTTTAAACTCAAAGAAAAACAGCAACACTCCTCACAGAGGAAACCCAGTATTTGGACTCTACTTTTGTTGTTGACACAAAAATAATTGAACTACTTCAACAGTGAAAGTCTTTGAGGACACACACACAAAATTTACAACTGAAAGAAGCCAAGAAAAGTACTGGGTTACTAAATTTCTAGTCAGCAGTATCTACCTACCACTAATTAACCACCTTGTTACCAAATTCTTAGGACTGATTCCACTGGGCACTGGGAATAATCCTAGAGAACACAACACTGATTTGTATTCTCATAGGAACAATTTCAGCAAAGAACTGATAATGTACAAAACATCTCTTCCTTTACCTGTATACCACCGAGTGATATCCTGGTGCCTGCTCATCTGTGATAGGGCGCAAAAAGATGGATGCAAAGCGGTGAGCAGCTATCTCATTCCACAAAATCATGATGGGTTTCTTCCAGGATTTGTAAGATCGTTCACTCTCCATGTCATCACTGTAAATTATGGCAAACTATTAGAAATCTACCAAAAATACCAGGAAACTTATACTGTAACTTACATTACAAAAAGCATTAAAAAAATAAGTTTCATGGTCAATGAAATTTTATAAACATCACTTTACAAGTGATGGATAAATCTTTGAATCTATATGACTGAAGTTTCCATACTAAGCGCAATCACAGACCTTTTTTCCCCAAATTCCAAGTCGTGTATAACTTTTAGAATTAAATGCTATATATTGTAGGTGCCTTGCCTTTGTCTTTTTATAGTGTTAATATTTAATGTTGAACTATCTGTATTCAGTACAGAAAAAATCTTACTTATATAAAAATTTTCTAGTTAAGATTACTATTGTGTTTCTATTCAATGGTGAACTATCCAATGGTGAAACTATCTGTATTCAGTACAGAAAAAATTTCCTTACTTATATAAAGATTTTATTATGAGAAAGTCTTATTTATAAAACTACACTTACCCATAATGTGTAGAAGCTGGAGAAGTTGGAGCAGATTCGCATATCTGTGGGGAATATCCAAGGTAATCAGCTCCTGAGATTTTCCTCTTCCCACTTCTTTGAAAATTTCCATCTTCCTCACTCATCCAATCCCTACATTAAGAATAAAAAGAAAAAAAAAAACCATAAGCACCATCATAATTCAATTAAAATATGAAAAACATGTTTAAATAATATACAGCACTGAGGCACTCAATTGTAACAGCAAGGTCTTCACAGTTTGGGTAAAATTTTCAACAATATTAAGTACATATTACTATACAACAAATTGCCTTAATTCTGTATTCAAAACAGAATGTCCCTATTAACATTAGTAACTGAGTGTCGTACTTACTTGCTTTCTGAGTTATCTTGTTCATAGTCATCTAAATCTTTCTTCTCACTTTTATCAGGCTTCTTGCTTTGGCTTTCTAATTCCTTGTATAATTTGGAGTCTTTTACTACCTTAGCTTTCCTATCATCGTCGTCATCATCAGTTTTATCCCTTGACTCTGAATTATCTTCTCTCCTGTTCATGGTTTCACTTCCACTTTCTTCTTTAAGAAGTGATTCCAATCTCTTCTCTTTCAGCTGCTCCTTTCGTTTCTCTTCTCTCCTTTTCATATCACGCTCCTTTGCAGCTTTTAAACTCTTCTCGTCACTTCCACTGCTCTGAACATTAGATGACACAAAATTCTCAATATTCTGGAAAAGGGAAACATATTATAGTTCAGTATCTAGCCAGTTAAATACCAGCATCTGACTCCATGAACAGAAAGTTTCGCCTAGATTTCCTGAATCACTTAAAAAAATGTGCAGCTGAAATCTCGGTAATAATCTGCTTTTTATTAATAAATCTACAAAACTTCATAACAAATTTACCACCTAACTGGTTTTGAAATTTGTAAATGAACTTAGATTAACCCAGATAAAGGAACCTTTTAATACTTTAAATGCTTCTCTATATTCTTTTTAAAGGTATATATTTTACACTAAGGTATTTAATTTATTATTTTTTTTTTTTTACATAAGTAACTTACCAAGACATTACTCTAGTTATACTTTAGCCTCTCACAGTTGCACAGTGTAGGTGACAAACCCTGCCCACTGCCAGGTTTACCTGGTCACAACAATACCTCGCAAGCTCATTCTTCTTTTGCTGTGTGCATGAGTAACACTGTGCACTAGCTGCTGCAAGCCCTCCTGTTTCACCTGGTAGTCCAAGCTGTGTGTACGGCCCCGTCCACATGGTCAAGCTTTGCTTGACGAACTTTGCTTGATGTGACATCAGAAGTAATGAATTTGCTCAATGTGACCTCAGAAGTGCAGGTATAGCAGAAAAAGTTCTGATTCTCCCCACTTCTGATGTCACATCGAGCAGAGTTCGTCAAGCTAAGCGTGGATGGAGCCTAAGGATTCTTCACTTGACAAGACTGTAGCTGACTGACAGTTGGGAATGTGAGGCTTCCCTGGCCCACAGACGTGTTCCTCGTTCCCCTGGAGGAGGCCTTAACCCTAAGAGTCCTTCTCCTTTGAGGAGCTCTCATCTGCGACATTTCTTGTCTCGGGACCATGCACGGTTGGTGTCTCACGGACGTGTACTTGACTTGTCACATGGACACTTTTGCGATTCCTCCTGTGAACACGTATGTGTTGTGCCTGATGTATGTGATGTTTCAGCGATGGTGTAAGTGGTTCTTCAAACGAGCCTGTACGCAGTTCAACCGGGACCGTGCACAAGTGTCATCGCAGAATGACGCTTGGGAACCTTCGGTCGCAAGGTCTTAGAGACTACTCTCCTACCAATAATGTCCAGAATGCTTGGTTTCCTAGGGAAGCTTCATCAGTGTTGTTGCAAAAGGAGGAGGATGCTGCCAAACCTTCTTCTTCACGTCATCAGTTACTGTTGCCAAAGCAGGAGGAGGGATACACTCAAGAGTTTGTCTTCCTTTGCAGAGGTTGTTGATCTAATTCGTTAGTTCAACAATCTTGAGTGTAGGATGCAGGCTCAGTCCTCTATCACCCTACATGCATAGAGGCCTTGCTGGGTGCCAGTCTGGATTCTAGGACTTCTTTTCAACTTCCCTGTCGGGTCACACTCAGTCCGTCTTGCAACGTGTGAATGCTTTGGTGTCGGACCGAGATGGCTCTCTGCATTCCAAGGGATTGTCCAAGTTTCTTCCTCTTCCTCACGTGTGGCATATGAAGTATTACTCAACTAATGTTGTTCATTTGATGCCTCGCCACCTTGACCCAGACGTGATCTGTCTTAAACCTGGTCTAACCCTAGCGCAGGTTAGGTCGGAAGGTCCTTCCTTGTCGTTGCAAGAAACCTTAGCTATGGAGACTACGGTGGCTTCCATCTTCCAGACGGTCTCATGGCTTGACTTGTGGTCCACCTGATAGCCAAGATTGTTTCAGATAGGTCTGTAGGAGGTTAGTGAGTTCTTCCTGACTCTCTAGACTGTTGCAGTCCAGTGGTAAAGCATTTCCTTACCTGGCCCACCTTGCTGCAAACTTGTGGACCAACCTCCTCCGAGCTAGGAGAGATGCAGCTCTGTCCAAGGTGGCAAGTTCAATGGACTCTGAGTCTTTATCAGCGCTCAGAAATGGGAATCTCCTTCATTCAGTTTCTGTTCCCGAGGACTGAATTGGAGAATACAATTGACTGAAGATGGGTTGATACTAAGGACAGGTTAGTTAATCAGGCGATATCCAAATTGGAGGCACGTTCACGACGCCCACATCCTCCTCAGCAACAGGCAAGAAGATCTTCGCCGACTAAGTCACCTAAGAGTTCTGCTTCGGAGAGGGTCTCTCAGTCCCCCCCGAGTCCCCCTCAAAGGCTAAGTCTAACAAGCAGCAGCATCCCTTTCAATCCCGCCCCTACAAGCCTGGGAGGGGCTCTAGAGGAAGGGGCAGAAGGGGTTGTCAATAGAATGGGCGCCTTTCCCTCTCCTTTGCCAAAAGTAGGGGGATGCCTGGCAGGCCAGTGGGCCAAGTGGCAAAGTTATGGAGCAGAGAAATGGGTGGTAGATGTTAACCCTTAAACGCCGAAGCGGTAAAATAAAAATTGTCTCCCGGGTGCCGGGGGTGTTTCGGAGTGAGCGCGGAAGCGGAAAAAATATTTTTTTCAAAAAATCACAATGCGATTAGTTTTCAAGATTAAGAGTTCATTTTTGGATCCTTTTTTTGTCATTGGCTGAAGTTTAGTATGCAACCACCAGAAATGAAAAAAAATTATCATTATCATATATAAATAGTAATGCGATATATGATGGCGCAAAAACGAAATTTCATATATAATTGTATTCAAATCGAGCTGTGCGCAAAACGGTTAAAGGTAACAAGTTACTTTTTTTTCGTTGTAATGTACACTAAATTTCAATCATATTGGTATATAACACATTGTAAAACGATAAAAGCAACACAGAGAAAATATTATCACAAAATAATGCATGAATTCGTAACGCCCGGACGTAAACAAATATTTTTTTTTAAAATTCACCATAAATCTAAATATTGTCCTAGAGACTTCCAATTTCTTTCAAAATGAAGACAAATGATTGAATATTGCTATACTGTAAGAGTATTAGCTTACAATTGCAGTTTTCGACCATATCTGACGAGTTAAAGTTGACCGAATGTCAAATTTTTTTATATATTTTTTTTATATGCAATTATTTCGGAAATTAGAAAAACTACAACCTTCAAATATTTTTTGTTTTATTCTACATGAAATTGCGCACATTTTCATATATAAAACTCTATGAAATGCCTAATATGAAATGGAGCAAATATTCCGAGAATGGGACGTACGCATTTCGGAGATTTGTGGCGGAGAATCCGCGCGCGGAGGGAAGGAAAGTTTTTTTCATAAATTCACCATAAATCTAAATATTGTGCTAGAGACTTCGATTTTGTTTCAAGATGAAGATAAATGACTGAATATTACTAGACTGTAAGAGTTTTAGCTTACAATTGCATTTTTCGACCATTTCGGTAGAGTCAAAGTTGACCAAACGTGGTTTTTTTTCTATTTATCGTGATTTATATGCAAATATTTCAAAAATGAGAAAAGCTACAACCTTCAATTATTTTTGGTTGTATTCTACATTAAATTGCACACATTTTCATATATAAAACTTTAGGTAACGGCTAATTTAAAATGGTGCAAACATTACCACAATCGCACGTATGATTTTTTCGGAAGTGTTACCACGCGGACGTAAAGAAAAGGTTATTTTTTTCATAAATTCACCATAAATCGAAATAATGTGCTAGAAACTTCCAATTTGTTGCAAAATGAAGGTAAATGATTGAATATTACTAGAATATAAGCGTTTTAGCTTACAATTGCATTTTTCGACCATTTCGGAGAGTCCACAAAAAAAAGTGACCGTAAAAAAAAAAAAAAAGGTTGAAAATTTTGTCACAATATATATGAAAATATTTCAAAATTGATAAAAGCTACAACCATGGGTTGTTTTTAGTTGTATTGTGCATGAAATTGTGCACATTTCCATATATAAAACTTTATGTAACGGCTAATTTTAAAATGGTGCAAACATTACCACAATCGCATGTATGATTTTTTTCGGAAGAGTTACCGCGCGGACGTAAGGAAAAGTTTTTTCATAAATTCACCATAAATCAAAATATTGTGCTAGAGACTTCCAATTAGTTGCAAAATGAAGGTAAATGATTGAATATTACTATAATATAAGAGTTTTAGCTTACAATTGCATTTTTCGACCATTTCAGTAGAGTCAAAGTTGACCGAAGGTTGAAATATGACAATTTGTCGAAAATTGCATTTTTCCTAACTATACAAACCTGAGGTCCTTTAACAATAGGAAGGTAACTAGCGGCAGCTGGGACGGTCGTAAGCTTCGAACAATGGGGGAATGGTAGTTAACCCTCTTACGCCGATTGGACGTATTAAACGTCGAGTCAAAATGTCTCCCGTATGCCGATTGGACGTATCATACGTCGGCTCAAAAAAGTTTTTTTAAAAATTCGCGGAAAAATACTTAAAGGCCTACCAGCCGAAAACTTTTGTATCACGCGCCTTGGGGGATGCTGGGAGTTCACGGATCAAGGCGTTGTTTTGTTTACAATCGCTATGCAGGCGCGCAAGCGCGAATTTCTTTCTTATCGCACTAAAAAGTATCAGTGACACATCTCGGAAATTATTTCGTCACTTTGACATAATTATTGCACCATTTTAAATTATCCTTTACATGAAGTATTATATATGAAAATTTGCGCAATTTCATGCACAATACAACTAAAAAATACTCATGATTGTAGCTTTAATAAATTTTGAAATATTTTCATATAAATAACGATAAGTGCAAAAATTTCAACCTTTGGTCAACTTTGACTCTACAGAAATGGTCAAGAAACGCAATTGTAAGCTAAAATTCTTATATTATAGTAATATTCAATCATTTGCCTTCATTTTGCAACAAATTGGACGTCTCTAGCACAATATTTCGATTTATGGTGAATTTATGAAAAAACTTTTTCCTTACGTTCGTGCGATAACTCTTCCGATAAATTTTTTCGTGCGATTGTCCTAATGTTTGCACCCTTTTAAATTTGCCGTTACATAAAGTTTTATATATGGAAATGTGCGCAATTTCATGCACAATACAACAAAAAAACAACCCATGGTTGTAGCTTTTATCAGTTTTGAAATATTTTCATATAAATAACGTTAAGTGCAAAAATTTCAACTTTCGGTCAGCTTTGACTCTACCGAAATGGTCGAAAACGCAATTGTAAGCTAAAACTCTTATATTCTAGTAATATTCAATCATTTACCTTCATTTTGCAACGACTTGGAAGTCTCTAGCACAATATTTCGATTTATGGTGAATTTATGAAAAAAAAAAAATGCGTTCGCGCGGTAACTCTTCCGAAAAAATCAGAATTTTTTTGTGCGATTGTCGAAATGTTTGCACCATTTAAAATTAGCTGTTACATAAAGTTTTATATATGAAAATGTGCGCAATTTCATGTAGAATACAACTAAAAATGATTGAAGGTTGTAGCTTTTCTCTTTTTTCGAAATATTTGCATATAAATCACGATAAATAGAAAAAAAAAAACCACGTTCCGGATATTCAATTTGACTCTACCGAAATAGTTGAAAAACGCAATTGTAAGCTAAAACCCTTACGGCCTAGTAAAAATATATCCCGTGGCTAGTAAATCCATTTTCGTCAAGTTCATTTTGAAACAAATTTGAAGTCTTCTAAAACAATATTGTGGATTTATGGTGAATTTTTGAAAAATATATTTACCTTCACATCGCGCGCTGCGAGTTCGCGGCCGCAAGTCTCCGAATACGTACATGGCATTATCCTAATATTTGCTCCTTTTCATATTAGCCTTTTTATAGAGTTTCATATATCAAAATGTGCGCAAATTCATGAAGAATACAATAAAAAATAATTGAAGGTTTGTAGCTTTTTCCATCTTCGAAATATGTGCATATGAAAAAATATATATATTAAAATTTCGACATTCGGTCAAATTTAACTCGTCCGAAATGGTCGAAATCTGCAATTCTAATCTAAAACTCTTACAGTATCGTAATATTCAATCATTTGTCTTAATTTTGAAACAAATTGGAAGTCTCTAGAACATTATTTAGAATTACTGTGAAGAAAAAAAAATTTTTTGATTTTTTTGCGTCCGCTCGTTACGAATTCGTACATCATTTTGTGATAATATTTTTCCGGTGTTGCTTTTATTGTTTTACAATGTATTATATATCTATGATCGCAATTTAGTGTACAATACAACGCAAAAAAAAGTAACTGGTTAGCTTTGACCGTTTTCTGCACAGCGTGATTTGAATACAATTATGTATGAATTTTTTTTTTTTCGCTACCATATATCGCATTATTTACATATGATAATGATATTATTTTTCATTTCTGATGGTTGCATTCTAAACTTCAGGCAATGACAAAAAAAGGAGCAAAAAATGAACTCTTAATCTTCAAAAGTACGCGCGCTGTAATTTTTTGAAAAAAATTATTTTTTTCCACTTCCGCGCTCACTCCAAACCAGGCCCGGCTTACGGGAGACGTTTTGATTTTTAGGGCTCCGGCGTAAGAGGGTTAAATGCTTGTCCGATCGTGCGCGCGCCCGAGAGGTGAAGAATCACTTTTGCTTTAGGCCCATGCAAAAAGTTGCAGAGTGAGGGGTGGCATGAGGTGGGACTATATGTAAAGGACCTCAGGTTTGTATAGTTAGGAAAAA
Source organism: Macrobrachium nipponense (assembly GCF_015104395.2). Taxonomy (NCBI): domain Eukaryota; kingdom Metazoa; phylum Arthropoda; class Malacostraca; order Decapoda; family Palaemonidae; genus Macrobrachium; species Macrobrachium nipponense. The sequence continues at coordinate 2,842,576 of NC_087213.1, read as the reverse complement.
TGCAATTTTCGACAAATTGTCATTTGTTCTGATACGTAGTACAAACCCTCGGTCCTTTAACAATAGGAAGACTCACTTCTTGGTGGGAGGAATCCGAGTCTTTTTGGTGAACAGACTGGTGTTCGTTCCAACCCTGGTAGTGCCTCCCTGGTCGTAAGAGCAAGGGAGGGATCCAAACCTCTGTCCGATTGATCGGGGTGTGCACCGCAGGATCAATGGTCAGACCTCTGGGCCAAGTACTAAGAGAGAGGCAAGCGTATCTCTTCGTACCAGCAAGCAAGAACTTGTTCCTGTTTGCAAAAGAGAATCATAAAATGATGGGTTTGTCTCAAATTGGCATCCACTTCCTCCCCCTTGTTGGAGGAAGTGGTGGATATTTACTCCTATCCCTACTGAAAGGGATAGGATGGTGCTCTATTGAGTAGCTCACCTGCATCTCATCCTTACCCAGCAGGGTGACGACCGTGTCCCTCTACCCAGAGGTAGAGGGAAGAAAAAGATGGGAAGAGGAGCCAGTCACACTCTCATTCCTCATCCATTCTTACGGTCACACCAGGACTCGATGCTGTTCAGCCTGCGAGGGTCTGGGTTAACTACACAACGTGTTGAGCAACCACCACGGTTCGCAAGGAAAAAGATCCAAGGAACTGTGGGCAATATGCCGAAGGTAGAAGGAGGTGCATGCGGTCTGGTTGGACCAGGCGCCTGCCTTCATTACCTGCGCCACGGAGAAGTTCTTGCGGAACGCGAGAGAATGATGAAGAGGCGTCCACACTCATCCTGGGTGTCGAGTTTCTTCAGACAGCTCCAGTCGCGCCTTCACAGGACAAAGCAGCATAGCCTTCGTATCGGAGGCGGTGAAGTCCATTAGGGAGGGTATTGTGAAGGACTCTAACCAATCGTCAGTTACCGAAGGGTTCTGAGTCTTCGCTACTAAGATCGGTACGAAATCGAGCGTCACAAATCCCCATCCCTTTGTGCTTGACTTCTCAAGAGAAGTCATGCAGTTACCTAAGACGAAAAGAAGGGGATAGTCGTATGACCTATCCCTCTTCTCGACTTTGGTTATGTACAGCACTCATACTGACAAGCTATTAAGACGAAGTAATGATTGCTCTGGAACAACCGAACTAAGTCCACAGCATAGTTCGTAACTGACATCGGGCGCTCTGACAGCTGCCAACTGACTGGTTCGGAATCAGTAGAGGCAAGTTGTCCAAGCATCCGGGTAAGTCACGTGACCTTTTTTTTTTACGCCCTTTAAAGAGTTATGCTGAGAGACGAAACAAATAAATATTTGTTAGTCACCGATGCCGGACGGCGCGGCGATGATCTTCTCTTAATGCATAAGCTCAAAAGGCGAAAGTCAATTGCCTTCAAAAGACCGAGGTCCCTGATGGCAAGAAAATCTCATAGACGTTGAATCTCAGCTTAAGGAGAAACAACACTATGTGACGTTGAAGACGAAGGTAGGCAATGAATGCAACCTACGTCTTCCAGCTGAATCGAGAGAAGGAAAATCTCAAGATTCTAAAACACCTGTGCTTACAAATGACTGAAAAACGCTAACCGCCATTTCATTGCTGTCCGGTGTGCAGTGAAAGCGGGCGTTCTTCAGTAATGAAACACAGGGGAGAGGCCCCCTGAAGAACTGCTTCTCATGGGCTGAACGTTTGGAAGTAGAGCTGGCAGGTGTGGGAGTAGGCGATGTCTTTCAATACATCTGCTAATCCGGGGTGAACAATGAACAATTGCACACCTCCGAATACAAGATATTTTGAGGACAAACTCAGATTCCGCAAAAATCATTCGCATTATCGAGATACGATGCAGCAAGAGACTATTACAGAATTCTGTTACCGTGCGGTAAACAGGAAAGATGAGAGTCGAATAGATATCTCTGTTTAAAATTCTCGCAATACCGAAGACGATGAATACTAGCGTCACAGCAGTAGATGGTCATTCATGTATGCGAGAATCCCCGTTAATCAGAGACTTAAGTCCGTGATTGTTGGGCAGAGATACGGTTGGTATTCATCAAGCAGGTAAGAAAGACATAACCAACCGTTCATCTCAAAGCGGCAGCTGGTACTGAAATGCCTCGGGCAATTCAATACGCAGTTGCTGTCGCTGACTCGTCATCCTGAGTTGCCAAGTAATCCTTTCCACGAAGGAATGCGTTCGGCTAGAACCACCGGGCATAAAAGATATGCTCGAGGGCAATTATATTTTATGCGAACGAATTTCGGTAAATATAAAAGCTTAAATGGTGTTGTTGTGACAACCACCATAAGTATATAAAATTGAAACTGGAAACTCCTGGGAGGTTGCAGGCAACCCGAGTTGCAGTTCAATTAGAATACTTTTCGTCTAAGTCGCAATCCGTAGAATAACCAGGATATGCGCCTACCCCTCGGACCATTCAACTGCTTAGCAGAATCATGTCGCGAGGTTAATATACATAGTATATTTGTAGGATTCTGAACAACGATCTCCATCCTAAATTCTTTCCTTCAAGAAAACAAAATAAGGATTGGAGATCGACCACCTTCAGGTTCTCTATCAAAGAGAGTGAAGAAAGTCTTCCTCGAAGGAAAGCTTCAATGGTGAACAGAATACTAAGACGATAGTTCAAGCCAAACTGGATATTCCCGTCCGTTCTTCTCTATTCCAGGTTGGTCGCCTACTGTGAGATAGTCTTCTTTCAGCAGCAGTCTTCTTCCTAATGCTAGAAATTCCAGGAATTCGAGCATAGGCGAGGTTCCCGATTATCGTGTAACATATCGGGGATTCTCGTCCTCGCTCACTTTGGACCGTGGTCTCGCTAAGTGTTTGGAGATCGTAAGAAACTCTAACACTCTGAATGCGCTAGAAATTCCGTAGAATTCTAAGCAGTCTGCGAAACCCCCACCGAATTCGTCAACGATATCGGCTGGTGGTCCTCTCGATTCCCGTAGAAATCGAGAATGGGGCAGGATCCCTCCTCAACGACCGGGGCTTACGTCAGGTAGACCCCAAGGTCCCCCCGGTAGCGCAGCTCCCCAACGTGGAATCCTACAGAGAAATCTCTGTAGGATCCCTCCCCTTTCCCTCGTAGCCGTAAGGAGAGAGGGAATGGGGAAGGAATTGGATACTCTCTCGCCTTCCCAGTGGAACTAGTAGTTGGAGAAGAGTAGGAGCAAGCCATCGCCGCAGAGTTTCGATGGTCTGGGAACAAAACGTATCGTCAGGAGAAAAACGTTTTCCCCGCCCCCGAGGAGGGTTACGAACTCTCACGTCGTCTGGGTGGGGCTGATCGACACCTGACAGGAGAGAGCCGATACCGTCCTCCTACTCATTCCAGTCCTCGTCGAGGTCGAAACCTCTCAGGAGGACCGAAGGAGTATTTAAATACGGCGTCCGAAGACACGTAGAAACGCCGCTGTCGCAGTAGAGGAGGTGGAAGTAGCTTGATCGACCGGCCAGAACTGAGAGAGCCTTCTTGTCCGGAGACGAGAGAGACTGGGTCAAGACAGAATCGGCAAGCTCCGATCGCGGCAAACCCACCGTCGGTTTGGGTTCCCTCTCGGGCCCCAAAACGACTCGAGCAGAGACATGGGCTCTGCTGGTGGGAGCGGCGATCCTTCCCCCAGGTCGTTGTGCTGACGAATCAGTGCAATAACCTGGGCCAAGTTACTCTGAATCTCGGAAGTTACAGCGTCTTGAGGAGTAGGACCGTCCAGTCCCTCCAACAAGAGCAGCTCCCAAGACCCTCCTCCTTCAGAAGAAGGACCAGCAACAGATCCCTGACGGTTGCCTCCAATCACTTGCGCGTACGTCCTGGCTGGTTCTAAGACAATACCTGGCACGTGCGGCGTCGTGACGGGATCGTGAGCGGTGCAATCTCACGATCACTCCTATATACCTCGCTCTACCTGGCGTATGCCAAGGAAGTTGAAGGTATCGGAGACAGAACTGACGCTACCCCCTCCCCCCCCCTGACGGTCGCCCTCCAATCACTTGCGCGTAACGTCCTGGTTGGTCCTAAGACCATACGTGGCACGTGCGGCGTCGTGACGGGATCGTGAGCGGCGCACCTCTCACGATCACTCCTAGCTACCTCGCTCTTCCCGGTGTAGCCCGAGGAAGTTGAAGGTAGTGGAGAGACAGACCTGACGCTCCCCCCGCTCGCTGGCAGGACCAGCGTCGTGGGGGGCTGCAGCCGATCACCAACCCGCGGTGGGGATCGATCTGCAGGCCTGGCCGTGCCGCACACCTGTGCAGCGGCTCGACTGAGCACGTCGACCCCGGTCCCGTCGTCAGACGAGCTGCTGCTGGTCACCGTATCCGCCCGGTGGTCCCTGTGGGAGCGGCAGTCAGGTGACCTGCAGAGCTCGCTTTCGCGGTGAGAGACGGTGAGCGTCCTCGCGGCACGTCAAACCGCTGGTACCAGCCGAGGCTGGTACCGTCGACGTCAAGGGGACCGGGGGTGGGGGACCTCTTCCCAGCCTCAACCTGTGGCCGGTCAGAGACCGTCACGTCCACCCGAGGTACCGGCTGGTCGCTACGAGAGCGGCCGCTGGCCTGGCGAGAGTCACCTGAGCGGCTCTCGACAGTCTTCTGCTGCCGCCTCGGTCATGACGCTGAGCGAACTCAGGCGTCTTAACTTTGGCTGCACGGTCACCCGAAGGAGACCGTACACTCGGAACTTCTCGCGGACGAGAAACCGAGCCGGTACCTGGCTTAGCAGCAGAGCTGCCAAGACCAGGCGAGGGTGTACCAGCGGTAGCCAGCACACCCTTGGTCCCCGTCTTCTTCTCAGAAGGGGAGACGGGCCCCGTTCCCGAAGGAACAGGAGGACCAGCAGAAGAACCCCCCGTCACACCGGAGTGTGACGAGCCCTTCGAAGTTCCCGAAGGAGTCCTTCTTAGGGGGAAAACCCGTTGTTACCAGCTGGTCGCTGCGAGAGCGGCCGCTGGCCTGGCGAGAGTCACACCTGAGCGGTTCTCGCCAGCCTTCTGCTCCGTGCCGTGGTCTTGGCGCCGAGCGAACTCTGGCGCCGAAACTTTGGCTGCACGGTCTCCCGAGGGAGAGCGTACACTCGGGATCTCCCGCGAACGAGAGAACCGAGCTGGAACCTGGCTTAGCGGCATCGCCGCTAGCACCAGGCGAGAAGTACCAGAGCTAACCGATACTCCCTCTAGTCCCCGTCTATCTCTTCCTTACGGAAGGGGGAGACGGGCCCCGGGCCCCCGCTCCCCGAAGGAGCAGGAGGACCGAGCAGAAGGACCCCCGGTCCCACCGAGGTGGGACGGGCCCTTAGAAGTTCCCGAAGAGACTTCTTAGGGGGGGGAGGCAGCCTTCTTTTTCTTTTCTTCGGCTTATGGCCTTAGAAGTCGAAGGGGAAGAGGTAGCAGCAGACGAAGACGAAGATGACACCTTCCTCTTCTTCGTCAGCTCACGCAGGACAGTCTCAGGTCCTCCATCCAGGACCGGAGTCGGGCCTATTGCCGAAGCAACACGGCCCGACTGCACCTGTCCGGAAGGACCTGGGACTGGGGAAGACACACCATGGGCAGGACCGCATGGACAGGCGCAGGAACCAGGAGCGACAGGAACAGCAACCAGCCTCCAGGAGAGGCAGGAACAGCGGCAGCGGTAAACACAGAAGGGACAGCCAAGCCAGTAGCGGGAACCACATCAGCGACAGGTACGGCAGGCCCAGCCATCGCCTCGTAGAATCATGGCAGCCAGCGGGAACCTGGTACTGGCGGCCGGTCCAGGGGCGAGCTGCTGGAAAACAGCGGAAAGTCTGGGGCAGGCAACACGAAGAAAAACACAGGCGGGCGGAGGGGCGGCATACCCCTCCTCGGTACGGACGGGGGGGCGACCGGCCCTAGAAGCGGCAGACGGCGTCACCGACACAGCATGGGGAGTGTAGAACCAGCGGGGGGAAGCAGCATAAGCGGCCGTGAAGGTTGTAGTGGAGACCGCTTCTCCAAGGTCACCGCCCCAGACCTCGCTAGACCGCTGCAGCAGATCGTGGATGCTAGGCACGCCCTGCAGCCGCAGTGGGCCCATACCTGTCCAAAGGTCGTTCTCCCACGGATGTAGCACCTGCGTAGCACAGACAGATTAGTAAGACGGGGTTTTTCCCTCACGCACGGGGGGAGACATGCCCCACCCCGAACGGAAGGAAGATCCCAAAATACAAAATACGAGGAAGCTGAGCGGGGGGGCAGGAAAGAAGACGAAGAAATCGGATACCAAGGGAGTCGCGGAGAGCTTTCCGACGACTTCCTGGCAGACCTTCGCTTCCCCTAACCCCCGCACAGCAGTGAAAAGTAATATGAAATGAAACAGAATACTGCACTTGCGATTCACTTCATAGTACTTAAAGGGGGAAAGATCAATCGTAAGGATTAATTCCCGGGTAAGAGCGGAAATTGATCCAAAATTAAATTTGATGCAATTAACAAATGAAAATGAAAAGAAAACTGCATTGCGAATCAACTTTCATTGCATTCTATTATACAAAATAGAGGCTCGTGCCGAGCGCAATCAAGCTCTTGGCAACGAACGCACAGGGCAAAAATATAATGAAAAAGAGTACTTACATCTTTCAATTACACACTTTCGCCCAAAATACATGACTCGGTGCGAGTGCGCCCGCCCTCGGCACCGAGACATAATTCAAGTCAATTTCATGAAAAGAGCGGAAATCGCCGCCTCTACGGCGATAGCTCCATGTTGATTCATAATTAAGTAATGAAAATGAAAACAGTGTACTTACAGTTTCATTTTCAAGATCAAACAAACCATTAATAGAAGCACAATATAAACAAAGCATACGACGATGAAACGGGCAGAGAGCGATGACGAACACGTCCTTCACACCCGCGGCCGAAAGCAAAAGTGATTTTCACCTCTCGGGCGCGCGGGCGCGCGCACGATTTCGGGACAAGCAGTTAACTACCGTTCTCCCCTTGTTCGAAGCTTACGACCGTCCCAGCTGCCGCTAGTTACCTTCCTATTGTTAAAGGACCGAGGGTTTGTATTACGTATCGGAACAATTTGGCACATCATTATTTATATGAAAATATCTCAAAACTGATAAAAGCTACAATCATGAGTATTTTTTTGTTGTATTCTACATAAAAATGCGCACATTTTCATATATAATACTTCATGTAACGGCTAATTTAAAATGGTACAAAAATTATGTCAAAGTGACGAAATAATTTCAGAGATGTGTCACAGATACTTTTTAGTGCGGCAAGAAAGAAATTCGCGCTTGCGCGCCTGCGTAATGATTGTAAACAAAACAACACCTTGATCCGTGAACTCCCAGCATCCCCCAAGGTGTGTGATTCAAGAGTTTTTGGCTGGTAGGCCTAAAAGTATTTTTCCGCAAATTTTTAAAAAAACTTTTGTATGTTGACGTAAAATACGTCCAGTCGGCACCGGAGAGACAAAAAATGTCGACGTAAAATACGTCCAGTCGGCGTTTAAGGGTTAAATGCTGAAAAAGGGTGCGATAGAGGAAGTGAAGCGTTCACAAGGGTCTTTGCCCTCGCCTCGACATGGGCTCATGCTCAAGGGATTCACCTGTTAAGGTACCTCAACAACTGGCTGGTCTTACCAAGATCCAAGGAGAAACTGCTGCAGGACAGAGACCGTCTTCTTCGATTTTGTCGGGAGCCAGGCATAATAGTAAACCTAGAGAAGTTGAATCTTGTTCCTAGCCAGAAAGCGCATTTTCTAGGTATGGTTATAGATACAGAAGTGTCACAAGTTTTTCCGTCGGACCAGAGGTTGGAGAAGTTGCAGTCAGTAGCGCACAGATTCCTATCAGAACCAGAACAGCCAGCCCACCAATGGCAGGTCCTTCTGGGGATTTTGTCTTCTCTGGAGAAG
>NC_087213.1:2796878-2831878 GCF_015104395.2 Macrobrachium nipponense | reverse complement strand
CGGATCCTGATGCATGCTTGAAAGTAGAAGATACTTTGTAGGGTTTATGCTCTGCCCGTTTGCAATTAACAATATGTACAACTAGATGGTTTTATATTTGTAAATGAAACAAACATTTATGCAGGCAGTTTCCTTATGAACAACAGACTGTATACCGCTTCAGGAGTCAGTAGAATGAGATTTTTCCAATCCTCTAGCATCTACATCCTAGTCAGTAATGATGAATATCTTTTAAAACACTTTCAATGTCCTTACATCATATTTCAACATACACAAGTCTTCAATAGAAAAAAAAAAAAAAAAAAAAAAAAAACTTTTGTATGTATATTGCAATATACGTACAGTAGAAGGTACACTATTTTATTCCTCAACAGACATAAAATATGTTCAAGTGATATATATCCTTCTAATAAAGATACTGTTATAAGGAAACATACATTCTACTGTACCTGTATGGTTATTTCAAGAAATTTTACTTACGCCAAAAAACTTCTAGCCAAATTCATGGCAAATGAGGATAGGATATATCATGGAAAATCTTTTATATTAACAACAAATACCTATCAAAAATTCTCTGAAAAACGAAAATCTTTTATATTAACAACAAATTCCCATCAAAAATTCTCTGAAAAACAAGTCAATTGTACTTAATATACATTAGTAAATTACAACTTGAGAACATCATATGCAGACTTGGTAACAATTACTAATATAATTCTGATCACACCTGTCAATGTTTCACTCGCATGAAACTTTATACTTTGAGAGCATAGCAACTACCAGCAAACAATAAACATAGAAGTTGAACCTAAGTATTCACTTAAATATCAATGACCCACAATCCCAACACCATCTACTAAAATGAGAAAAATATTTTTCAGCTGCTAGTCAATTTCTTACTGACCAATGCATAAGTATTCATTCAATGTTATTAAAAACTGCCCACTACATTAAGTTAAAATCATGCAATACTACATATAAACCACCAAAGCTAACCAAAAACAACTAGATACTCAACATATTCATGAATACTGAAATAAAAAACATGCAATTTAGTTATGTCTGAAGATTCAGGATATAAAAATCAATAGTAAAAAGTTGCCCCAAGAGCAAAAAGACTAAATAAACAACAAAACCAATTAACTGCATGGGAATAACGCTGACTGTAGTATTATCCTCAATGTGAAAAAAAAAAACAATTAAGACTTGGCAGAGGTCATGAAAGACCTCTACAAAGGTTTTAAAGAAGCATTTCAAGGCTACTGAGAGAGACCAAATTAGCTGAAATAAAAGAACCATCTGCTACAACTTTGTTATTTCATTTACGAGTCCAAATCACGCATACCATAACTAGGCTTCAGGCTAAAAACAATCACAGAAAGGGTAGCCAAAATCATAAATGACAATTCTTAACACAGGACTGAATTCAGTGTTACTATCATTATTTACAAAGCTAAACCAGTTCATAGGTGTTAACTGTTGTAACTTACAGTGTTAGCCCAAAAGGTTCATTCTTTATGAACATATTAAATTTTGTTAAATAAGTTGCATCGTGTTAATCATCTTAGTGAGCGGATAAATAAAAAATGTTCAAGACTGACAAGTTTCTTTACAAGATTTTTTCAGACTTTATACTTGTTGGCTGAAAGCTTATTTCTTCAAGGATAAAGGTAAATGTATTTCATACCTTTTAAAAGTGCTTAACAAAACTATTAACAATAATTCAACTGCTATACCTACACAGCAAAGGCATCAAAATATGTGAACTGAAAGACCTCCCTGAATATAATGCTAGCCCCATCAAGATTAAAGATTTTTAGCCCAGTTATCTTGTTAAATACTTTTAAAACTAACTATACCATAATGCAATGTGAACCTTATCATCAATGAATTCTGGCAGCCCTTCGTTAAGTTAAGATCAGAAGAACCCTGCGTATACCACTTCTGGAATATTATCCCTACCTTCCTTTGACTCTTCTTTCACTTCACAATTCCCCTTTTTCTCTTCTCCTCCACCTCCTCCTACTCCTCCTCCTTTCTCACCACCTTCACTCTCATCCTCCTTCTCAACCACTTCCATGGATGGTCTACAAGATGATTTCTCTACAAAATTAGGAGGGGGATAACTTGACAAAAATTGGCAGATATGATTCCACGCCAAGGTTAACAATAACCTTGAGTAATAAATGTTACATAGGACATCACACAAAAAATTTAAAACATATATCATCACATTAAACAAATGCTACTGGAACGAACAGGAGGCATAAAAAATAAAATGAACTTATCAGACACTAACCTTCTTTGATTTCTGTAATATTTCCAATATTTACTCCAGAGGACCCACAGCCACTACTTTTACCATCCTGCCCACAGCTTTTACTCTCTTTGTCTTCTTTGATGGGAGATGTCAATTTTTCCTGAAAAAACAAAAAAAAGAGTTGTTATTTTCCAATGTGGAATATTAAGAACTTCAGATGACTTTACTTTTACAGTGTTATATGTATTCCATTGCTTTGTGAATTAACACCAAACAAAAGAAACAAAAATCTTCTCTAACTCAGATGCAATAAAACAAGATTAGTATCACTAGCAAACATATGTATACAGAAATTATGTATGATATATTCGTAAAGTAACTAAGCCTACGGGCATAATCAGCCCCGTTTTACGGGCAGAACCAGTTCCGTTTCAGGGAATCCCTTCTCACCCCCACGCCTTTTTGGAGGGGGAGGGAGGTAGGATGAAACCCCATTATAAACCATCTTAGGGGTCCCCTTTATAACCCTGCAAAGTTTCGTGCCCATCAGACCAGCCATTTGGCTGTGATTGAGTGACAGACAGATGGACAGACATAACGCCCATTATAGGAAGATTAGTATAAAATACTTTACTAAATATGAACAACCCTAGATTCCACTTACCGAATCTTTCACTTCATATGACGAAGTAGGTAAATCACTTAGCCTTGGCAAAGGTCCTCCTGGAGTGCTTGGTGGAAGGTCTAGAAGTCGGGATAATGTTGATGACCCTACGAAAAAATTTTAAAAGTTAAATTCCTCCCAACAAGCATATGAACCTACTTATGGGGAAAAAACCTGTCCCATAGCCCTCAATCTATGAGTCACATGCACATGAACCTACGTCTGTCGATGACAACAACAATTAATTAGAGTTGAGAGCTTTTGTTCTAGTACATGTAATATTAAGATGTATGTTTAGTACTTATTTGAACAATGTTTAACAATCATTTGACAGTTTGTAATAACAGATTAACCATCAACTGCCAGAGTGTCTAGTATGAGAGGAATATCAGATAGATGGTGAATGAGAGATAAGAAAGGAAGACGACATCTTATATCCAGAAAAGAAAAAGAAAAAAAACACCACCATTTTCCAACACATTTACATACAAACCAATTCTACATACCTGATGCTGAAGAGGTCGTTGACTTGGTAACTGAATCAGTCCCTGATATTGCAGATGTTACAAGATTGTGTAGAGCAAGTGATACATGAGAATACCCAGGTCTTAGTCCTCGTGCCTAGAAATGCAAAAAACATGATATTGATGCATAAAAAAATAGTGAGGGGAAGGGGGGGGGAAATAAGACTATACATAAAACATGAAATCCTTCCTCCTGTGACATTACACTGTACAACAATAGTATATCCCTAGCCTCACTCAGCAACAGTTTTCTATGCTTTTAATTTCATAATAATTTGCCCACTAATGACTTTAATAAAATCTACACAGGGGCACCAACAAGTATGTACAATGTAAGGCAGGCAAATTATATTAGAACTATTTTATGACATCCAGTCCGCCCTTTTTGCAAAGGTTTCTTTTCATCTGGTCTATATGGTCCCTTCCAAATTAACTGTCAAACTTTCACCTCCTTCATTTTTCACCATTCATGTATGAAAAGGTCTTTTGAGCCAGCTTTATGAGTCAGCATAGGTTATAGAGCATACAACTAAATAATAGTTACAATACTTCAAATACAGTTGCTAGAGACTGACCCTAAGGAATCTGATCCTCATCAGGAACAGCCAAACAAGCACTATATACAGCCTTCTTTGGCTGTTACTTCAAATATCAACATTACGTATACAATTACATGAAGGTCAACTAAATAAAACAGGTGGGATGAATAGCAACTTACTACAGATTAGATCATAAAGTGGTTTACCCTCAATGCACAATAAAATCACTAAAATGAAATAAAGCACCTCCTCTGCATTATTGTTACAGCAACATTTCTATATGTACTTCCTCTTGCAAAACAAATTATGTAATAGGTCACTTTATTCAAGTATTAGTCTCCCCATCAACTGAATGCCAAATACATAAATTCCTTGAATAAATCAACTTTAAGGAGGTCCCTTTTCCATTTCATTTTCAACTATGCAGTAACTTACTTGAGATAAAGGCGAGTTGGAAGAACTAGGCAATATAGGCGATTTACTCAACAGGGATGACAATAACGGAGATGTTGGTGTTGGTTTTGGCTCAGGTTCCTGAGTTCCTCCTTCTTGGCCCTAACATTAAGAGATTCTCATGAATTTCAAAGCAAACGAATCCTTGAGATGTATTTCGAACCCCTCATTTTCAAGCTATTTCAAACAGATATAAGAATGTGTAGCTTTCACCAACTATAAGATACCATAAGAGAATAAAAATACAATCAATGATGTATATATTGATTCTGATAACCATTTGTTTAAATTCTCAATACTCACAGAGTTTTCATTGGATTCATGAACATCAGGACTATCCACTGCACTGTCAAGCTCCGAGGAAGTTTCTGACATCCCACTATTTCTTCTCACTCCACTGGAAGTGGCGGGCCACGGTGGTTTGTTCTTTTTATTTTTATTTGGTGGGATATGCACTGTGAAAATAAAAAGAAACTTCAAAAGGAGAAATTTATTTTATTCTTTATCACTATCTTAATGATAATTCTCCCTCTTATCTACTATTTTATAGCAACTACAGTTTAACATTATAATAAAATTAGATTTTGTATAAAGTACTTACCAAGAATGTAATCTTTTGTGTAACTTACTACGTATAACTACATAGCTGAAGGTTGGAATCATGGACATATACTACTCAAAAACACTCCGTAATGGAGATGAATTTGCAATAGCAAATTAGGTAGCATTGACAAAATGCTTGTTGTAACCTTACCAGGTGAGAGAGCTCCAGCAGGAAGATACTGCCTCTGGTCAGAACTCATCTTGACCCATAGAGACACAGCAGTACAGCCAGGTGTCACCACTACTTCAGTGGGATGCTTTGCAATTGAGGAGTACTCTGATGATTGCCAAAGCTTGCCAAACCAAGAGCCCTAGCCCTGGGCAACAACACAATATGATCAGAAAAACCAGTTACCCAAACACCAATAAAAAACAATCACCATTACCCATCCATAAAAACAAGATTGGTGGGTACTCCAGGTGCACAGTATCCTCAAGCTTCCCAAAAACTTGACAACCACTGTCAAGGCGAGTTAAATAAGAGAATAAGTATATTCCTACCTTTTGTTTCCCAATATCATTATTACAAACTATCTCAACATCACGTAAATAAAAATGAGCAAATACAGATTTACATCTCCAGATATAGCTTGTACAATCGAAGCAAGAAATACATTATTTCTGAAAGCCATGGAAGTGGCTACTGCCTTTACTTCATGGGCCTTGACCTTACAAATAGGAAAATCTTCTTCTGTAACTTTTGACTGAAATTCAGAAATAATGTTTCTCAGGAAAAAGGCCAGGGCATATTTAGACAGGACGTGATGGGTCCTTGACTGAGCACCAGAGGTTAGGGGAATGGCCTCTGATTCTCTTTTCTTTCCAAGTAATGTTTCAATGCTCTTATGGTGAACAGAGTCCTTGCTAGATCCGTAGGACTGAGGATGTCAGCCAGTAACTTAATATTTAAAGAGCGAGCCCAAGGATAAGATGGTGTTTCATTTTTGCTAGGAAACTCAAAATGAATGAGCACACTGCATCTCCCTGTGAAATGTCCACATCTTTGTCTAGGACCTGAATCCCACTCACTCTTTTAGCCACAGCTAAGGCCACCAAAAAGAGCACCTACCTTGTTAGATCTCGACGGCTAGAGAAGATTGAATGTGTTTGAATGGGGGTGCTGAAATCTATTTTACAAAAACATCTAGGTTCCAAGACAGTAAGTTTTCTCCCTTTTGTTGTTTCAAAACACCTAACAAAATCAATGATGTCTCTGTCTGAAAACCAATCCAGTCCCCTGTGTCCAAACAGAGTTTATCATGGACCTACGTATATCCCTTGATTGTAGATGCAGTGAACTGTTAGGAAGTCCTTCAAAATAGCAGAAAGTCTATTTGGGCTAGAGGTAAAAGAAGATGAGATATCACATCTTTGCACCAGCTGTGAAAGACTGCCCACTTGGACTGATAAACATTAACGGAAGACTGACGCCTACACTTTGCAATTGCCTCCGCAGCTGGTCTTGAAAAGCCTTCCTGTTCGTAACAATTTAAATTGTCCATGATGACATTCAGTTTCCTTTGAAAAACCTGGTGGCAATCATGGTGTGATAGTCACCATCCCAAAGAAGATCCCTGATGCTTTCGTACAGGGAGAACAAGTGTGTCCCTCCTTGTTTTCTTATATATGCCAGCACCTATGTGTTGTCGAATGAACAATGACTGTGTTGTTGTAAACTGCTGTAGCAAAGTGTTGAAGGGCCAAATGAACCGCTTTGAGTTCTTTCACGCTTATGTGTAAGTTCTTCTCTGAACTGGACCATGTCACCGATAATTCTGCATTCTCCAACCCAGATCTGATGTGGCTGAGCATAGTGTGGTTGGGGTTCAAAGGGAACAAAGACTTCCCCTCTGCAAACCTTCCTTTTATCTCTTTGATTTCTTGAGTGATCAGGAACACAAAGGAGTCTGATACGATTCTTCTCTGCCAGTTAGCTTTGAAGAAGAATTGAAGTGGTCTCATACGTAGTCTTCCCAAAGGCACAAACTTTTCTATGGATGATCTCATACGTAGTCTTCCCAAAGGCACAAACTTTTCTATGGATGAAAGGGTCCCCAGAAGGCTCCTCCACTCATTGGCAGTGCATGACGGGCAAAAGGGGAAGTCTTGAACTTTCCCTAAATAAGATAGGACTCTTTTGTCAGACAGGAAAGCCCAACAACTCTGAGATTCTATCCTCGTTCCCAAATATACAATCGATTCAGTTGGGACTAGTTGGGACTTGGATTTGTTGATCAGGAGACCCAGATATTGGGGCAAAGGAAAAGTCTCTTGAAGGTCCTAAAAGCATTTTGACCTTGATGGGGAGCGAAGGAGCCAGTCATCTAAATAATATAGACTAATGTCGATCCCTGCTGGTAAAAATGGGAAGCCCTTGACAGGCTGAAACACTGCCCAAAATTGGAAGAACCTATCCTGGAACATGAACCTTAGACACTTCCTGGATTCTTGATATATGGGGATATGGAAGTCGGCATCCTGCATATCATCCAGGATGGCTCTCCAACCCGCTGATGACTAGAAATACGCAGTTGTAAAACACCACCCCCTTCCTGAGAAGGGAATCAATCACTTTTGACAAGGGAGTAAATTTCTGAGAGTCTTTGGAGTAGGCTCCCAAGTTGATGGGAAAGGAAACTAATGGGGGGCTTTTCCTTGAAGGGAATGGAGTACCCCTCTTTGATGACCTGTAGAACTCATGGTTCAGGTTTCTTTTCTTACCAACTGCTCCAAAATTGCTGCAGCCTGGCTCTCACTGTAGCATGGAGGACAAGATCCTCACTTGCAAGAGGTGGTCTTGGTCGGCGGTTTCTTTGCTTGTCGCATCAACCGAATGTTAGTTTGAGGGTGTGACAGGAACTTGCCTCTGCCTCCACGAAAAGGGTGCTGCCGCTGAGGGGAGACCATTCTTGTGAAAGAAGTTGAAGGCGCACAAGCTGTTCCTTGGTCCTCTTAGAAGAAGCATCTAAAAGAATCTGGGTAGTTTTCTTCTTGAGTTCAGCTGTTACATGTTCAATGGCAGCTCGAGGGAAAAAACTACCATGATCCAAAGGAATGAACAGAGGGCTGATCTCTGTGAAGGAGTTACCCCTTTTGTGGTGAACAAGCACAATCGCTCCCTCTTCTTGAGGATCCCAACAGTAACCAATGTAGGTAAATCTTGCGAGCCATCTCTGATTGCGTCATTGGCATATGACAAAACTTCTAACCAAGCCAATGAAAAGTTAGATTAAAGGGAGGCGCAATCCTCGATCTTGGCTAGAGAGCCTATGGTCCAGTCGAGAAACTGACGATTTCAAAAATTTTAAACATGTCACGTACTAGATGATCCAGCTCTGAGACTGTGAATAAGATCTAGGTGGGCAAGAAGCCTGACCTCCTTGCAGAATCAATCAAACTAAAGGAACACCTCTGGGAGGAGGCAGAAACTCCCAAAGAAGGATCCTCCCCAGTAACATAGGAAAGGTATTTACCTTTTGACAAGCAAGAAGGATGGGCCCAAAAAAACTGCTTTTCCTGCATCCCTCTTCTCTGAGAACCAATTCTCAATGCCAGACAGGGCTTTCTTTGATGAGGAGGACAGAACCATACAAGGCAACCTGGAGTCTTCAACAGGCTGTCTCATCATAAAGGCTGATCCTGGGATGAGGGCGTAGCCCATGAGAAGAAATCTGGAAAACAATACAGAAAATATCTCAACAAAGATGCATATGCTGAAGTCTGGTGATCCAGATTGGGTTCCTCCTTTCTGAAAGCGTAGATCATACCGTTCACAACAAGATTGCTGCACTGGTTCACAAATTGGTATATGTAATCTGAATATCTGAACCTGCTGATGTGGGAGCTGCTGCCATATTTTCCACAGTGATGAATAGAAATGCTTTGAAAACATGGCAGTTATTTAGCAAAATACCTTTTGGTCCCTGGTGTTTCAAGGCTTGTTGAATGGCTGTTATTTTCTCCTCTCGTTCTTTAAGCCACTGCTGGTAACGACGCTCTTCCTCCTCTTCCTCAGCTCGTTCTCTGAAGTAAATGTTCCACATTGTAGTAAATTTAGCCATCCATAACCATTTAGATAAAATTTAATCTAAGAAATTGAATAAGACTATTTTCAATGATAAAACTGACATGGCAGCTTATATAATTATACATAAATGCATTCTTAAATAAATAAATAACTTATTTTCCTTAACTTACATAACAGCAATATTACCAGGCATCCCTTCCCAGTTTGGAGAAACAAACAAAATATTATGTAGATGCTTTTTCGACCCGGAATGCTAAAAAACCTAATCACATTCACCACCCATATAACGATTACAAAGTATCAAATCAAACACGTTAACAATGTAGGACTTACTTCAGAAGCTGCTCCCATAAGGCATCCAACTGATGGTCTAAACGTCCAGACTCTAATTCTTGAATTTCTCGTTTTTGTTTATTATACTCAGACTTCTCTTCAACAACTAGGGTTGTCAGTTCGTCAACACGTTCTAGTAAATGAACAAATTTAAAACATCATTATCTAAGAAAATTTAAAATGACAGTACTTGTATGACATATGAAAAATTGATGGGGAGATGTAACTTTCAAGAGGCTTGAAAAAAAAAGACAGGTGTCATAGAACAGTTGGTCAGAAAGGTTGGTAATAAGTATGAGGACATAAACTGGTAGGGAGGCCCAGGATATGAAGAAAGGGGATAGATGAAAGCTACTTTGATGGGACTTAAGGCAAAGAGCACAGGACAGAGGAATGGAGAGAGCTCACCTCACACCTAATTCCTTACAAGGAAAAGGTGATGTAAAGAAGTTTATGATGATAATGATGAGAATTTAAGAACAGAAAACTTTTTTCATTACTAAATTTATGGATGAAATACATTTCAAATTGTACCTTTATGTCTTGTCAAAGGCAGTAAAAGTTTTAACTTAATATTAGTACTCACGTTTGGTTAGCATCTTTGTCACAACTTCACCAGGCGTTTCATTTGAAGAATCACTGCGCTCCCTCTTCCGTTTTGGAGTGTCAACACGTTCTAGCAATTTGGCATACTGAAGAGCACAGTTCTTGGTAGAATACCAGTCAGGAGGTCTATTGTGCTCTGTTGTTAACATCTTGATATTACGCCTGACAGCGACCCTACAGGACAAAAATTAATAACTATATTCAAAATATTAACATGCAAAACTGATAAAAATAGAGGCTAGCATTTTATTGAAATCTGCTGACCTTAAATTCACTAACAGCAGCACTTGTAGGCATTTTCTCACTGACATCGGCATGCAACTTCCTCCAACACTTTGCTACAAGTTCTTTCTTAAATTTTATAGTGTTTCTCACCTTTTTTACAGAAGGGCTACCACTTGGAACTTCCTTCGGCCCCATGATGGCTTATTTAGCAGTTTCACTCGAATAAAAAAGCACAAGAAGGGCAAAAACAACGAACACAAAAGCAGAATGGGTCATGAAAGATAGGATGCTTTGTTTGGGTGCTCAATATGGGGTCTGGTCATAAACTGGGACCTGGATGGAGCATTTCCAAGTGTACAAAAACAGAGGTAACGCATGATAACCGAGACAAAATTTTGTAGAAAAAAGTCTACGAAAACCAAAACGTATAAATAGAGGCGTACAAAAACTGAGGTTTGACTGCATACAAATAAACAGAAACTTGTAAATAACAAAGACCCATACAAGCTGACACCTGAACAATGTAGGTCTGATATGGATCTGCTGCCTGTAGATACGTATCCAGAAATCGTGAACTATTTGGTTAATGATATAAGCCCTTACATATTGGACCACCTCGCCTACAAGTCTCTGGAAGCTTACAACAATATTGTATCTGGCTGGGTGAAGGATCTAAAACAGATTGCTGAAAATGGATTCAACTTAATCAAAGCTCAGGTTCTACATGAAAAGAGGTTGTACACACCACCACTGCAGCCATGGGTAATCAGCATGTCAGATGGAGCCATTTGGTTCAATGAAAACTTACATTAAGCCAAGGTATGTTACACATGAAAAATACAAATATTTTTCACTTCAATTAGAGTAATAAAAGTCCTTTTCTGGGATTTGATTAAGTCGTTCTACAATACTTTCATGGTTACAGTTTAAAAGAACGATATTTGGGGAAAAAACCAGTACTAATCAACACATCTACATACTGATGAGCCTTATCAATAACGGACAAATTCGTGTTTACTTTGTATGATGTGGCATATATAAGAGGAATGAAGTTGCTATTGCCCTAAGTGCCCCAATACACAATATGTTGAAAGTGTGACATGTTGACACAGAAAGGATTGGCTACAAAAAAAAAAAAAAAAAAAAAAAAAAAAAAAAAAAAAAAAAAAAAAAAAAAAAAAAAAAAAAAAAAAAAAAAACTTAAAATTGAATAATAGGAGTTATTTTCAGCATTTGTTTATGTTGCCCTGAAACGCTCTTAACGAATGTGACCTTTCAGAATTTTGCTGAGAAACCAAGTATGGCGGTGTGCATTTTGTTAAAGCAACTCTTAACTGCCTTAGATGTCTGTGTGCAGTTCACTATCCACTAGTTCAAGTTTTGAAGATTTGATCAAAATAACTTCCTATTGACTCTAAATCATCTATCATTTGACAGAATACAGTGGCTGTTAAAGATTACTTTGTGAAATGTTTACGCTCTAGAATTCTTTAATTATTCACCAATATCACTAATTACACTAACAATTAACAACATTCACACTAATGAAATTATCTGGAAAATTTTTTATACGTTTTGATGGCTGAAAATTAGCCGCTTATCCTGGAAATCTAAAGTGCTCTCTTTCTTTCACTAATCTCTTGAGTTTTATCTCCTTGATTTCTCACAGCAGCACAGACCAAGTAATACGATTTGCCACCTCTGTTTGACCTGTTGTGGGACCCAAACACACTTCAATTGTTCACCATATTTAAAGGACTAATAGGTACAATATCAATGCATATTTCTGAACAATTATTATCATGATTGCGTATGTCGCTTTTACCCTACACAGCTGACCTACAACATGGCCAACTTCTGTGTTTACATCCAGGCATCATTCTGGATCGAGAACTATCTATTACTATATATGGTATAATTAAAAACAATTCTTCATGCCACTAACCAGTTTTGGTCTCCACTCCTTAGTACAGCTGATGCAAGACATAACTGTTCTCGGGTAGTCCATGTGTCCACCTGATACTGCTTTAGTTTAAGACCTGTAAAAAATAACAACAAAAAAGGGGGGTAAAGTTATGAAAATGATTTGCTAATGAGCTGAGTATATAAATAATATCAAAACCTCAAACCAAAAAAATTTTTTGTTGAAAAGGTATAGTACTGAAAGGTCTGACATCAATTTTGGAGCTAAATAGTGATAATTCTTAAATAAATTATCAATACGGTACAATGACTGGGTTCATATCAAATTGAGACTTGGGAAAATTTACCAACAGCAGTAAAGTTGGTGATCCACAAAACTTTCTCCGGATGTTTTTCATTACACTGAACAATTTTTACTCAACACTGCAGAGGTGGAAGTGGGTCAGAGACCACACTTGAACCTTGTGACATATTAAGTCTTTCTTCCAACCCAGGATAAGACATAAGAGGAGTCGCCTCAGGTGGACAGTTAATGTTACAACCTCAGATTTGTTAGCCATGAAAAATACATATTAAATTTAAAAAATCAGTTAATTCTTTACACGCATTTGAGTTCCCTAGGTGAACAAGACTGCTCAAAGCTCTTGAACAACATGATATTGTTATGTTACAATAAAGTTTCATACATACTTACCTGGCAGATATATACATAGCTAAGACTCCGTCGTCCCGACAGAAATTCAAATTTCGCGCCACTCGCTACAGGTAGGTCAGGTGATCTACCGGCCTGCCCTGGGTGGCAGGACTAGGAACCATCCCCGTTTTCTATCATATTTTCTCTCTTCCACCTGTCTCCTGCGGGGAGGCTGGGTGGGCCTTTAATTGTATATATCTGCCAGGTAAGTATGTATGAAAAACTTTTATTGTAACATAACAATATCATTTTCATACAATCAACTTACCTGTCAGATATATACATAGCTGATTGGCACCCTTCGGTGGAGGGTAAGAGACGCTTCTATATGGAATAGACAGGTAAACAACATATGTTGTAGGTATAAATAAAACTTGGTTCCTACCTGATAGGTGGTAGACTTCGTGTGTTTGCCCAGTAGTTTGCATCACCTCAAGAAACTTTAGCGAGATATATGATCTATGGCCAAGAGTTCTTGTGGGTCTGCCGATGGGGTCTTACCCACTTACTCGGCAGAGCCTAAAAAGGACTTTGTCAATGGGTGCTGATCCACTTATATGACAATACACCTTATGAAGGAGCCACACAACCAATCCCGACCACCTGATCCTACCATATGTTAGAACTACAGATTGTTAAGAGTTATCCCCGAACTCGTCACAACAATCGTAACTCAAAATCACTACGCACACATACATAATTTTCAAAAATTATACTCAACTAATTGGATATGACAAGAATTCTCTTACTGAACAACATAGACGGCCGCCCGTGCTAGCCTAAGTCCTCTATTGTTAGAAGAGACTCGACCATATCCAAAAAGAAGAAAAGTATAAACATTTAAGGATTGGTGTCTGCTCCCGTACCCAGAATCGTATCCGCTGATACGAAAGGACCTAGAGAAAAACACTTCTCATATGTCACACGCACGTCTTTCAAGTAATGAGATGCAAATACTGAGTTGCATCTCCGAAAATGTCGTATCTATTCTGTTTTTAACGACATATTCTTATGAAACAAGAGAGACGTCGCTATAGCTCTAACTTCATGAGCTTCTATTCTCAACAGTTGTAAACTGTTCGTCCGGACAGGCCTTATGAGTGTCTGTAATGACGTTTCTTACAACGAATGCCAGCGCATTCTTGGACATCAGTCTTGTGGGTCTTTTACCGCGCACCAAAGACCTTGTCTAGAGCCTCCCATTCGATGCTTTCTCTGAAGGTAGAACTTCAGAGCTCTAACAGGGCAGAGAGACCTCTCTGTTTCTCTGCCTACGAGACTTGACATGCCTTTGACTTCGAATGACTTAGGCCAGGGATTCGTAGGATTCTCGTTTTCGCTAAAAACAGGGTCTGAAACGAGCAAATCGCCTGAGTCTCCCTTGAATGCTACTTCATCCTGCAGAGCATGCAATTCCCTAATTCTCTTTGCCGTAGCTAAAGATAATAGGAATAGGCATTTTCGGGTAATGTCTCTAAACGATGCCCGATGAGGAGGTTCGAATCTTTCCGATGACAGATACTTTAGAACTACGTCTAGGTTCCAGTTCGGAGGTACTGGTTCCTTATACTTTGAAGTCTCAAAAGACCTTATGAGATCGTGGAGATCTTCATTATCTGCCCGATCTAATCCTCTGTTCCTGAATACAGCCGAGAGCATACTTCTATATCCCTCTATTGTGGATACGGCTAGATGAGATTTTTCCTCTCAGGAATAGCCGGAAATCCGCAAATTTCCGCTATAGAGGTAGTGGAGGAGGACAACTTCTTGGATCTACACCTCCTTCTAAATACCTTCCACTTCGACTGGTATACTTTCGTAGTGGAGGTTCTGCGTTCTCTCGCGATCGCGCTTGCTACTTCGCGAGAAAAGCCTCTCGCTCTGACAAGTCTTTCGATAGTCGAAAGGCAGTCAGAGCGAGAGCGGAGAGGTTTGATGGTTGTATGAGAAGATCCGTCCTTCCGGGTAGGGATCTTGGAAAGTCTACGCTTCACTCTACCACCTCCGTGAACCATTCCTGGCCGGCCAAAAGGTGGCTATTAACGTCATCCTCGTCTCCTTTGACGCCACAAACTTTTCATTACTAACCCCCGGATTTTGAATGGGGGAGAAGCATAAACGTCTCTCGAGACCAATTTAGCAGGAAGGCATCTACCATAAGTGCTCTGGGATCTTCCACGACCGAGCAAAAACACTGGGAGCCTTTTTGAATGAAGTGTTCGAACGAACTCCACCTGAGGAGTTCCCCACAGAGACCAGAGATCGAGACACACTTTCCTCGTGTAAAGTCCATTCTGTATGAAGGACCTGGTTCCTCCTGCTGAGCCTGTCCGCCTCACATTCCTTTCTCCCTGTAAGAACCTTGTCATCAGGGAGATGTTACTGTGATACGTCCAAAGTAATAGGTCTCTCGTGAGCTCGTAAAGGAACGAGGAGTGCGTCCCTCCCTGTTTCCGAATGTAGGCAAGAGGGGTGGTGTTGGGCGTCAACTCGTCCCCGTACTCCTCAAGAAGAAGGTTAGTCAATCCCTTCTAGTTAGACAAACCTTCTCTTCCACTATATTCGTTATCCGAGTTTTCCTCTAACTCGGATCTAAAAGCGTCTCCGCTCTCCATTCCGAACATTCTTCTTCTTGCGGAAACAAACTCCTAACAGGAGAGGGGCTAAGGAATGATAATCCTTCCTCTTTCCCAAAAGCTCTAATAGTCTTGGAAGGCGTCATAAGCTTCGGCTTCTCTAGAATTTTAGAAGACTCTTCATGCTTACATGACGCTTCCCGTTTGCCAAGCGTCCATGGGATGACGTCTTTTGCTGACGTCTCGATGACGCTTGGCGCGCTTGGAAGATGCTCAGCTCTCCAAACAAGGCGTCCTCCTTGGCGTCATAATATTGGACGGAGCGTCATGTCTGATGCTCCGTTTCCAATGACGCTTCGCTTCTAAAAGACGTCTTACTTCTCTCTGGCGTTACGAAACTCTCGTAAGCACCTGTTCTCTCTCTCGCACTAGACGCTTCTGTAAGACGTTTAGCCGTTTCCCGTCTGTATGACGCTGTTCGTTGAACAGGTAAGAGAGGACGAGACTTCTTAATTGGAAGCGACACGTCCTTCCGACGTTGCGTTTCGAGATGACAGTTTGCTCTTGAACTGCTATAATGATTCTCTTGACGCTTCTCCCACGTCCAGTGCATGACGTCTTTCGTCATCACTCGGTGGGGAAAAAAGGAAAGGGTACTTCCGCGTACACTTCAGGTGACGCTGACGCCCCTTCGCTTTCTTGCTAGAAGACGGAGAGTCATCTGAGAAACTCTCCGGACTAGAATCCCTGTCAGGCGTCATATGGCGCTTCAGCGGTTTCGACAAGTTCGATTCCCTCCACCCTCGTTTAGGTGAGGGAGAGGGAGAGGACGAGAAACACTCGCGAAGGACGCTTTCTATAGTGCCCTTGAGCCGCCTGCAACGAAGCAGAGCTAGCTTAAGGAACGTCTGACAGTTTGGGGATTCCCCACAACCTCCTTAAGGCTTTCGACTTTCCTTCTCCTCTGTGTTCGTGAGCTTGGAAGAGGTCTAGGCTTGGGAGTGTCGCAGGAGCCTGGCACCTACTGGTGCTTGGAGGAGAAATGTTTCATTTTCCCTTTTTAAAAGGGACGAAAGGCGGACCTACCTCTCTTCTCTGGAGCCTTCCTTCTTGCGGGAGGTCTGGAGATCGGACCACCTCGAAAGGGCTGCGTAGAAGTGCTAGGTCCTTTCTTGTCAGATACTAAAGCAGGTTTCTTCTTCCTAGCTGACTGCGTCAGAAGATCCTGCGTCGCCTTCTCAGTTAAAGGAGCCCGTTGAGCCACGTCCTTCACTAACTGAGAAGGGAACAATAGTCAGACAGAGTGCATACAGTAGAGCTGCCCTCTGAGCATGCGAGACTGCCTTTGTTAAGAAGGCGCCATACACCGTCCTTTTCTTCAAAAGACCTGCTCCAAATAATGAAGAGACTTCCAAAGATCCATCCTGTACTGCTTTGTCGATGCAAGACAAAATGCATAACAGGGCTTCAGGTTCGATTCCCTGTGAATCGTGAGCTTTCTTGGACATCACCCCAAGGGACCAATCTAAGAAGTTGAAGACTTCCAATACATGGAAAAGTCCCTTGAGGAGATGATCCAGTTCTGAAATACTCCATGTAATACGAGCAGAATTAAGACTTGGACGCCTTGAAGCGTCAACTAACGTCGAAAAGTCTGCCTCTGTAGTAGAAGGGAGAGCGATACCCATATCCGTCTGTACATATGCCTCTTTTCCCAGCCAACCTTGCTGGAGGCATGCAAAATACTGTCCTGACTAAGTCTTCTTCGACTTCATCCAGGAGTCTAAGGAGTGTAAAGCCCGCTTCATCGAGATGGTGGGCTTCTTCTTCAGAAAAGACGAAGGCCTCTTCGCCTTCGCACTCGAAAAGAGCGAGCGCGGAGAAGGAGGAGCAGCCGGAGTCAACCTCCGTCTCCGTATTCCTCCAGAACGCATGGTAGTCAACACCTTATAGTTGGATAAGCCCTCTCTTCCATGATCGTCATCATCCGAGTTTTGCTCGAACTCGTGATAATTCTGAGTTTCCGTTCTCCTTTCAGAACTTTCTTCTTCTGGAGGAGACAAACTCCTGATCGGAGAGGGGCTAAGGGAATGAAAGTCTTTCCTTTTTCCCGTTTTGATCGACTTGGAAGGCGTCACAACCTGCTGCTTCTCTTGCGCTTTAGAAGACGTCCTGTATAACGTTTCCCGCTCTCCGAGCGTCATGTATGACGTCTCTTGTTGACGTCTTGATGACGCTTCGCGTCTGGAAGACGCTTCGCTCTCAAAGGGCTTCCTACTCGGCGTCATAATCTGGGACGGAGCGTCACGTCTAAGATCCTCTTGAAATGACGCTTCACTTCTAAAAGACGTCTTTCGATTCTCTTGTCTTACAACACTCTCGTCAGCCCCCGTTCTTCGAGCAGGTGCGAGAGGACGAGACTTCTTAATTGGAAGTGTCACGTCCTTAAGACGGGGCGCTAAAACTCCCATAAGAGATGACAGTTGTTCCTGAACCGCCACAATTATCTTTCTTGACGCTTCTCCTACGTCTAGTGCATGACGGCTCTCGTCATCACTCGGGGAAGAAGCCTGATGGGGTACTTCCTCATAAGCGTCAGATGACGTTGACGCCACCTTCGCCTTCTTAATAGCAGAACGGGGCGTCATCCGAGAAGCGCTCCGGGCTTGAATCAATGTCTTGCTTCATATGACGCTTCAGCGGTTTCGATAAGTTCGACTCCTTCCACCCTCGTTTAGGTGAGGGAGAGTGAGAGGACGAGAAACACTCGCGAAGGACGCTTTTTCTATAGCGCCCTTGAGCTGGCTGCATGAAGCAGAGCTAGCTGAAGGGACGTCTGACCGTTGGGGATTCCCCACGACCTCCTTAAGGCTTTCGACTTTCCTTCTCCTCTGGGCATGTGAGCTTGGAAGAGGTCTAGGCCTGGGAGCACCGCAGGGACGATCAAACGCCCCCTCCACAACACTGATGGGACTCACTTCACTAAAATGTTCACTATCACTAGCCTTACCTTTCGAGTCCGCCATCTTGGACTTCATGTCTCGAATAGTCGCTTTCAGATTGGCGATTTTCGATGCCGAATCCGAAAAGACACTCTGAGAATGAGATTTATAGGGAGAATCTACAGTAGTAGGGTTAGAATTATCCGTGAAAGGCTCAATAGGCCTTGAATTCACACCTTTCAGTCGTCTAACTCTATCCCTCTCTAACTTCTCAAATAAGAAGTCAAGTCTTGCCATTCTTTTCTGCATTCAAACCCTCGCATTCCTTACAAGTGTTAATAGCAGAACACTGAACCCCCCTACATTTACGGCATACAGTGTGAGGATCAACCGAAGCTTTCGGTATCCTCACCCTGCAGCCTACATTCACACACATTCTCACACTCACATTAGAATCAGACATACTGAGAAAAATCAAAAGAGTTATTCCAAAAACAGTCCACAGTAGCGAATGCCAAAACACGATCCAAATACGTCACCAAAAAGCCGAAAAACGTTGATCAAATGTTGAAAAATGAATCTAAGTCAGGAGGTAATAACAACAATGTTGATACCACCGGCGACAGAGAAAATATGATAGAAAACGGGGATGGTTCCTAGTCCTGCCACCCAGGGCAGGCCGGTAGATCACCTGACCTACCTGTAGCTGTAGCGAGTGGCGCGAAATTTGAATTTCTGTCGGGGACGACGACGAGAGTCTTAGCTATGTATATACTGACAGGTAAGTTGATTGTATGAAAATCGAGATTTCCCAGGATGAAGTGATGTCCACATCTTTCAGATGAAGCACTAATCCTAAGGGAAGGCATAAACACCTAGGTTGTCCCAAGGATGCTGAAGGGCATCCTCCACCACAGCAAATGGATCTGGGACCAGTGAACAGTAGACCTCTAGCTTTCTGTTGAACTGTGGTATGAAGAGGTCTAATGTGGGTCTTCCCCATAGATGGAGTAGCCTGTCCACTATGTTCTGATGTACAGACCACTCCGTACCCAGAACTTGTCCCTGACAACTTAGCTTAGCCACTACATTCCTTTTGCCCGGAATGTACATGGCCATGAGCTCCACTGAGTTGTCAATCGCCCACCAATGCAATTTGACTTGCCGAGTGAAGTTGGCGTGACACCAGCCCCATATGTTCACATACGCTACACTACTGTAGTGTTGTCTGACATCAGAACAACACACAGGAAGGCAGCTTTCAACTCCAATACGTTGATATGGAGTTGCTTCTCCTGAGATATACGTGCCCCCAAAGTCAGGAGCTCTTCCAGATGAGTACCCAAACCTTTGGAGGAGGCATCTGAGAACAGAAGATGATCTGGAGGGGGTGAATGAAGAACAACTCCAACTCTTAGGTTCTGGTTGTCCAGCCACCCCAACGGCTGCTTCTTACCCATCGACAGAAGAACCTGGAGCTGAGGGGTCTCCTGCTGGGGACCAAAACTCCTTTAGTCTCCACTGATGTGATCGAACATGAAGACATCCATGAGGGATCAGCTTCACTAGAAAAGTCAAGAGGCCCAAAACTATACTTGCCACTGGTGAGCTGGTTACTCTCCCCTTGAAAGGAAGGAGTGAGCTACTGTCCTGAACTTCTCTATCCTCTGGTCCAACGGAAAAACCCTTGACGATGCTGTATCTATTACCATTCCCAGGTAAGATTGGATTTTTCTAGATTTATCATGATACCTAGGCTGTGACATAACTGGAGAAGACAGCCCCTGTCCTAAACCAGCCTTTCCCAAGAACTTGCTAAGACAAAACCAATCGTTAAAGTATCTCATCAGGCAAATCCTCTGAACATGAGCCCATATCAACACTAGGGTAAAGACTTGTGAACACTTGTGGAGCTGTTGTCAACCCAAAGCAAAGGACTTCGAATTGGAACACTTGCTAACCGAGACTGAAGCAGAGGAACTTACTGGATGAAGGGTGGATACGAATCTGTAAGTAGACGTCCAAGTCAACAGACAGCAAGAAGTTGTTCTTCCTCACAGCTGCCAAGACTGCCCAAGGTGTCTCCATTCTGAACCTTGCCTTCCTGATAAAGTGGTTCAGAGTTGGGAGATCTATCACTGGTCTCCAATTGCCAGTGGCTTTTGGTACCAGGAAGACTCGACTGCAGAACCCTGGAAAGGGTAGTTTGTCCCCTTGAGCATCATCTTCCTCACTTCCTGAGCTAACTGCTTTGGAGAGCCCTGGGTATATAAGACAGGTGTAGGAGAGGACACTTAAGAGAGGAGGAAGTAGACACCCTACCTGAAGGACGTCTACTAACCACGGTTCCACTTCGTGCATGTCACATAGCCCAATGGCTTGCCAAGCATCCAACCACCAGCAGCAACAGGTGGGGAACAGTGACCACTCTATTGATGTTCTCCCCTGCCTCTGCCCTTAGTTCCCCTCCCTGGTTTTGAAGAGTGAGACTGAAAGGGATATTCCTGAGGCTGCTTCTTTGGTGTCGGAGCTGATTAAGAAGCCCTGGCCAAAGTGGTTGGTCTTCAAGGCTTCCTGGCAGGGAACTGCCTATTCTGCTTGCAGCGGATGGGAAAGACTGAGCTGATGACCTGGTCACTGCCTGCTGGACAAGTCCATTCCAAAAGGACAGTCATTATCAACTGAACACACTACTTTAGAGAGGGCTGTATCTCATCTGATTAGAGGCAGGTTAGCCTTCAAATTTCCAGTTGTGTCCTAGGTACGATATGACCTATGAACCAGGTTGTGGTAACCTGACGAAAAATGGACTGTTGAATGTTCCTCTTGCAGAATGGGTCGATGAAATCCTAGCTATTGCTGAAGACCATAAATCTAGCCATATGACAGTCTGAAATGCAAAAGAGACAGTTGACTCCAAGGTAGAAGCTTCTTGAAAGGTTAGCAAAGGGCCCTCAGCCCTAACCTGATCCACGGTCAAGCCAGATTTAAACCAAATTACATCCAAGTTGACTTGTCTACTCATTACCAGCATGAGACTTGTAGAAAAGTACGCCTTATGACAAATCGGAGGAGGAAGAAGCTTGAATAACCCTACTGGAACGGAGAGAATTATCCAATCACATGCTGCAAAATTGAATTAGCATGTACAGAAGCAACTCAAAAGATGTCCTCCCATCCTTCTTCAGTCCTAACAAGGCTTCTATGCCTGTAGGAGTCATTGTAGATGGAGTCTCAGTCCTCTTAAGGGCCCCATACACTGAACGACTGTCTGAATCGTTCCCAAAAACATTGTGTATGGGCTTGTCTGAATGCAAAAGTGGGCTGGGTTTCTTGGTCTGAACGATCTCAACAGAATCTGTCACGACCAGGTTGCTGGCTTGCAACTTGTCTGTCATACACAGATCATTCGATGTATATGTTTGTCTGCTGATATAAAGCTATCGCACACGTGTCTTTTAGAAAGATGATGCCATGTCTTCCCGTGAAAAAATCTTTGTTCAGACTGAAATCAGTGTGTACAACGTTCACACTGTCTGAATAGTGTGTTTGTCGATAACGACAATCATTCAGTGTATAGGGCCCTTTACAGAGATTATTGAATTTATGAATGAGATCAATAACGGCCATTTAAAAAAAAAAGAAACTACGTATTGACTCTCTCAATCCTCTATGTCCTGCAAAGAAGGCTGAAGTCCTGGAGTAGAAGGAAAAGAGGGATCTTGACTGCTTCCTCTGGTCCTCTTTTCTGCTTCCTCTGGTAACGCAAGACTTCTCACACAATGGATGTACGTCATCCCCTTTCATCGAAGAATCGTGCCCATGAATTAAGGAATATGGACGTGTCAGTCTCTGTCCGAGAAGTCATGTACATGGATGTGTGAAGACAAACAACATACGTGATATCCTTCAAGGGAAAGAGAAGCAGAAACATGATCCCTCCACCTCGATGAGTCCCGTCCACAAACTCACGAAGACAAACAATGTATGTAGTAGGTCTTTCTAAGAGAATGAGAAAAGGAACATCTTAGTCTCTTGGGACATGGAGAAACACTATCACTACCCGCACCACGTATAACCCTAAAAACACATCTGGCAATGCGACCCGCAACACATCCATGGATGTAACCATCAGGTGAGCCGCGACCCGAAACACGTCCACGGAGAACGTCCTGGAGGTTTCCATCACCTTCGATTTCTTGATTGGAGCCTTATCATCTTAACAGATGACAGATGATTTCTTCTGAGAAGCTGGAGGGTGATGATAATCTTCTACAGAAACACAAACACAAGAGACAGAACCACATCCACGATTACACAGTGGGGACACACGTCCGTGAGAGGAAGATGACGAAACAGTCCTCAGGCTCTCATAACATGGGGACATTGTCCTTAATCCTCTAACATCTAATTCAATAACAAGGAGGGCGAGATGAAGACAGAGGGAACCCTTTCCAAGATGAAAGTGCCAACTTCCTTTTATGCTCCTCCTTGCATTAGTTCTTCCACTGCTCAATAGGCCAGGAACAACATTCAGGGCACGGATTGGTAATATTACAAAAATTAGAGTGACACCTACTGCAAGTTGTACGGGGGTCTGTATGCCTAGTCGCGCAGCAATGTTTTACCCTATGGGGTACCCCACGCCTATCCAAGTAGGCCTACCTATGTAATAGTTAGGACTATGAACGAAAACTTCCAGCCTAAAGTTCTACTAAGCTAAATACTATGTATTTTCATTTTTTGCCTAGGGTAAAACACCGCTGTGCGGATAGGTAGACACTTTACCGTTGCATGGTCACTTTCCCAAAAAATAACTTTAGCACTTCCAGTATTCTGAATCAGACACCAGTCATAACCCAACCACCGTGGAAACAGCAGATCGAGACCTCTATTTTCCTCTCTAAGTAAGTGTTTTCTTTCAAGTCACAAAATTATGCCATAATTTCTGGTTAAACACAAGTTAATGAAAGTCTAGCCATAGGCAGCGCAAACTTATCTCCATGACGCTTTCAAAATTTTACTTAAAACACCTTATGTTTAGAAGATTGACGCCATCTCGGCGTTTGCGGAGTCACTTGTGTCAACAAACTTCCCATTTCCTGTGGTCAATCCGCACACCACTTGCACCCATATATGCTGAAACACTTTCTTCGCAACAATCTTAAACGACGAGGTGTATCGGCCTCCGGACAGCTAAACATTGCGATTGTTCGGGAAGAAAAAGAAGAGTGCACTAGATAACATTTAAATAATTAGTTAAAGACCAGAATAAGGTTATGAATTGCATATATTTATTACGTATTCATGATAATTCATTTTAAAATATTCATTATTGTAAAATCAACCAGATTGCCGATACAAATTTCATCGGCTTTGCTATGAACATTAGCTACGATGTTGTTTGCGCTCTTCTATTTTTTTTCAGTGTTGCCAACTGTTTTGTTTTTATCCTCCAAACTTGGGATAAGAGTTACACAAAACTGTGGAAATATGTGAATTAGCGTAGTATATCTAACTGTAATATATATACACATAAATATTATGAGCAATTTTATCATTATTGCATTACTATGACAACTAGAATTCAAGGAAACGGTGTGTAAAGGGATCGGTGTATGTGTTAAGGTTCCACTGAATTGGCAACGATGACTTGTCATTCCTAGAACGTATTAAAGATTACATTTGTTTCAGCCGTACAATTATTAAAAATTAAAAACAAATCATTTCAGCCATACAATTGTTAAAAAATCAAAATAATAATACAGATTTAAACAAATGAAAAATGCTAGCAAAAAAGTACAATTTTTTTTGTCATAAACAATTCACTGAGCTGTCATCTGCTTGACTCATGGGTTCTGGCTGCCAGGCGTACAAAATTATTCCCACCATGGCTTTGTCGTAAACAAACCCACATATTCTAAGTTGAGATTGGAGTGAAAAGAATGAAACGTGAAAAATTACAATCAAATGAATACTTTGGACTTTCATTTGTGATGGCAGTAAGGATAAAACATTTGTGATGGCAGTAAGGATAAAACATTTGTGATGGCAGTAAGGATAAAACCACCGATTACAAGGTAAAAATGCATTTCAGTTCAAAACATGACCCCGGGAATAAGATGTCTTGTACTTTCACTGGTAAAGGCAACAAAATGTTGTTTTCTTGTGCTGATTACAACTACACTATTAAGTAATATCAATAAACGTTACATAGATGTGCAAATATTGTTCAAATGAGCTCTGGGAAGGCTAGAAAGGACGTGTCCGCCAGTGAATGCCTGGACTGTGCACGAGACGATACCACGCCATATTGGATTATAAAACTGGGAGCTGCTACAGTTTTGTGGGCCAACCTTACCTCCGACCAATTGTCATGTCCAAACCTACCACTAGATGGCAGTAAGTCCGGACAAATAAATTGGTGGAAGAACACACAACCTAAATGGCGGCGAAACCAAAACAACAACAAACAATGGTAGCGTTGAAAGCTTAATAGAAACGGTAAAGGGGGACCCTGTTGGGGAACCGGGGTTTTTGGGTGGGGGGAAATGGATACTGGTAGTGACCTAACCAACAAACCCACCTAACCTGACTTAGGGTGCTGTGCCCTGACCTGGACCCCCCTGTATGGTAACAATGGCTGTGACCTAACCAAACGAACCATCCTAACCTAACTCAGGGCACGTGCCCAACCTGGCCGTGGGGACCCCCCAGTATGGTAACAATGATTGTGACCTAACCAAATGAACCAACCTAACCTGACTTAAGGCACACATCCTAACATGGCTGGGGGGCTTTGCCCCTCTAGACCCCTCCAGTATGGTAACAAAGGTTGTGACCTAACCAAACGAACCACACTAACCTGACTTAGGGCACAAAACTGTTTCCCTCTTTCATGAGGCTCATCGTTGCCAATCTAGTGGAGCGTCACACATATGCCGAATTCTAGTTATCATAGTAATGCAATAATGATCAAATTGCTGTAATATGTACATATACTGCACAGAGATACACTAATTTTACTTATTTCCCTGGTTTTGTGTAAGTCTTATACCCAGTTTGGAGGGTAAACACATATAATTAACAACACTGATAAACAATTGAAGAGTGCAAAATGCCGCAAAGAATGCCGTAGTCCCCTTGAATAAGTACTGGTTAGAGGTCGAGTTTACGATTGTTGTGATGAAAGTGCCCCAGCGTCTATGGGTACAAGTGGTGTGCGGATTTAGCACAGGTAATGGGAAGTTTGTGGACACGAGCCACTCCGCAAACATTGAGATGGCGTCAATCTTCTAAAGTTTCTTAACCGTAAGTAAAAATTTTGAAAGCGTTTTGGGGTTGTGTGCACAATCCACCATCTTTCCCAGCATTGATTTGAACAATGTTAGTGTATGTGGTTTGAACTGAATTCATTTTTGCCTTGTAATCGGTGGTTTTATCCTTACTGCCATCACAACTGAAATTCCACAGTGCTTATTTATTGTTATTATACACATTTTGGTCTTAATTCATTCCACATTGGACTTGAACCACGTTGCTGTTCCTGGTTCCTAAGCGCTCACTCCACAAACACAGTTACGAGCAGCAGTCGACAACGCTGCAAAGTTTTCTTCCCTTAATTGTTTACTTTACTCATTCTTTAGGTCAACTTTACTTTGTTATTTCAAAATGTTTATTTTATTCATGTCTATTAACCCTTTTTTGCAACCAAATTACCCCCAAAAATTACAGATATTTTTAAAGTAGATACAATCCAATGTTTCTAACATTGTCGTACACCTGGCTGCCGAAAACCATAGCGGAACAGACTACAGATAAGTGGCTTATAATGTTTTTTTTTTTTCTTTTTTGCTAGCACTTTCCATTGATTTAATCTTTTTTTGCTAGCACTTTCCATTGATTTAAGTCTATGTTAGTATTTTGATTTTTTTTAATAAACTGTATGCCAGAAATAAATGTAACCTTTAATGTTTGCAAGCTAAGAATTGCAAAATCATCGTTGCCACATTAGTGGAGCTTCACACATACGCCGATGCATTATTATAAACTGTTTCCAAGAATTCTAGTTGTCATAGTAATGCAATAATGATAAAATTGCTTTAATATTTATGTATACATATATACTTTCAATACATAGGCTAATTTCACCAATTTCCACATTTTGTGTAAGTCTTATACCCAGTTTGGAGGGTGAACATACCAATTGGCAACAGAGAGAGAGAGAGAAAGGAAGGTGAAGGAAGGAAGAAGGACAGGGGTGGTGGTGGGGGGGGAGAGAGTAGGTGGAGCTTTTTACGCGTGTTCGTATCCATTTCTGGATAATGGAGCTTTTGTCTCTTGGTACAAGAACAAGTGTCGTTATTCTTTACGATTAGTGATTCACGATACACTTATAAATTACGGCACTGGGTGTAATGCACTATAGCAAAATCTCGTTCTGGTACGAGCGTTCGTTACAGAAATATTGCCAAAAAAACGCGCTTGCACTGTCTCTGAAACCCATAGTAGGTATGCTGCTTAGTTGTCAATCAAGTTTTTTGTAATCACGTATTTTCTACAAGCTAAATATTGAATAAATATGTTATTGTTATAATACAATTAAGTTTGTTCATACTTACCTGGCAGATATATATATAGCTGTATTCTCCGAAGTCCGACAGAATTTCAAAACTCGCGGCACACGCAGTGGGCGGCCAGGTGGTAGTACCCATTCCCGCCGCTGGGAGGCGGATATCAGGAACCATTCCCATTTTCTATTCATATTTTTATCAGTGCCACTGTCTCCTGAGGGGAGGTGGGTGGGCACTTAATTATATATATCTGCCAGGTAAGTATGAACAAACTTAATTGTATTATAACAATAACATTTTGTTCATGAAACTTACCTGACAGATATATATATATAGCAGAATCCCACCTTCGGATGGTGGGAAGAGACAGAATAGGATTTGTAGGAAACTTAAATTAAGTAGATGATGTACACCTTGGTTCCTCACCTGTTAGCAAAGTAGACTCTGTGATTACTGTCACTTAAGCCTGCTTGTGCTTAATCAGAGCTGCCAGCCAGGTGGAGACCTGTAGTGCTGGTGCGCTCTGGATGCTCTGTCAACTGGGACGTGACAAGAGCATAGAGCCATACATATGAGGGCAACGAAGCAACTGACCACCACCTGACCAACTATCCAAGACCCCCTGAACACTAAGCTAAGTAAAGATGGGAGGTCTTCACCAAAGACTCACCACAACCAAAGAACACAACACTAAAAACTAACCTAAACCTAACTAAGGGATAGGGAGAGAGCTACCTTCAGCCCCAAGACTGTGTCTGCAGAAACGTATGGCCCAAGAGAACAACAGTCCTCGTATATCGTTCTCACATCTCTCAAGTAGTTGTGAGGCGAATACTGAAGTTTGCTCCCTCCAGAAGGTGGCATCAAGGATGTCCTTGATCGACATGTTCCTTTGGAAGGCAAGCGAGGTTGCGACAGCTCTGACCTCGTGAGCTTTCACTCGCAAGAGGCTCAAATCGGTCTTCTGGAAAGACGAATGAGCCTCCTTAATCACGTCCCTCAGTAAGAACGCCAAAGCATTCTTGGATAATGGTATATCAGGCCGTTTAACCGAACACCACAGATTATCTGAGGGACCTCGTACCTCCTTTGTCTTGTGGACATAAAACTTTAGAGCCCTGACAGGGCACAGGGCTCTCTCAGGTTCTTGGCCCACAAGGCTTGTCATACCCTTGATTTCAAAGCTCCTTGGCCAAGGGTTAGACGGGTTTTCATTCTTTGCTAAGAAAGTGGGACTCAAAGAGCAGACCGCATTGTCACCTTTGAAGCCCACTCGCTTACAAATGGCTTGAATTTCGCTAACTCTCTTCGCCGTCGCCAGACAGTTAGAGCCTTCTTCGTTAAGTTCCTAAGAGACGCTTCATGGAGAGGCTCAAAGGACTCGACATCAACAGTCTAAGGACTAAATCTAAGTTCCAAGAAGGAGGCCTCGCCTGAGGTATCTTGGAAGTCTCAAATGATCTCAGGAGATCGTGAAGATCTCTGTTGTCAGTAAGGTCTAGGCCTCTGTGTCGGAAGACTGCTGACAGCATACTCTTATATCCCTTGATGGTTGGGACTGCCAGCTTCTGCACATTTCTTAAAAATAGCAGGAAATCGGCTATCTGGCTCACAGAGGTAGTGGAAGAGGAAATTCCCTCCTTTCTACACCATGCCCTGAAGGAAGCCCACTTCGACTGGTAAACAGCTCTCGAGGAAGTCCTCCTTGCGTTGGCGATCGCCCTTCGCAGCTGCTTTAGAAAAACTCTCGCTCTGGCCAACTTTTCGATAGTCTGAACGCAGTCAGACCCAGAGCGGAAGTTTAGGTTTCGGTTGATATCTTGCGAAGTGGGGCTGTCTGAGTAGATCTTTCCTCCAGGGCAACGTCCTCTTGGAGAAAGTCTATGATGAAGGACATTACCTCCGTGAACCATTCCTTCGCGGGCGGCCACATCGGGGCGATCAGGGTCAACCTCGTCCCCTCCGATGCCGCGAACTTCCTTACTACTTCCCCCATGATCTTGAATGGCGGGAAGGCATACAACGTCTAGGTTCGTCCAGTCCCAGAGCAGAGCGTCTATAGCGACTGCTCCCGGATCCAACACAGGGGAGCAATAAAGAGGCAACCTCTTCGTTCGTGATGTCGCAAATAGGTCGACTAACGGACGCCCCCACAGTCTCCAGAGCTCTCGACAGACGTCCTGGTGCAACGTCCATTCTGTCGGCAGGATCTGATCCTGTCGGCTGAGAAGGTCTGCTCTGACATTCTGGACTCCTGCGATAAATCTCGTCAGGATCCTGATCCGTCTAGCAATCTGCCCACAGCAGAATCTCCCTCGCTAAGTAAAATAGAGGACGGGAGTGTGTACCTCCCTGATTCTTTAGGTACACAAGGGCTGTGGTGTTGTCCGAGTTGACTTGGACCACTTTCTCTGCAACCTTTTGCTGGAAGAACTGTAGCGCCAGGAAAACCGCCGCTAGTTCCTTCACATTGATGTGCCAGGACACCTGTTCCCCCCTCCAGGTGCCTGACACTTCCTCCCTCGCTAGTGTTGCTCCCCATCCCGACACCGAGGCGTCGGAAAACAACACTAGGTCGGGGCCTCAGAAGCTTTAGGGACAACCCCTCTCGAAACTTCCGAGGATCTAACCACCATCTTAGATGGTTCTTCACGGATTCGGTGATCAATAAGGTCGCATCCAGATCCTCTTTGACTCGCCATTCTTCTGCTAAGAAAAAACTGGAGAGGCCTGAGGTGTAGTTCTTCCTAGGGAAACAAACTTTTCCAGCGAGGAAATGGTCCCCAGCGACTCATCCACTCCCTCGCCGAGCAAGCTTCCTTCCCCAGGAAGGCCGAAACTCTCTCTAAGCCTTGTAGCTGTCGTTCCTGGGACGGAAACGCTCGAAAAGCCACTGAACCCATCTGAATCCCCAGATACACGATGGACTGTGTTGGGGTCAGATGCGACTTTTCGAGGTTGACCAGAAGTCCAGGGACCTCGCCAAGGCTAACGTGAAGTGAAGTCCTTCAGACACCTTTCTTCTGACGATGCTCTGATAAGCCAATCGTCGAGATACAGGGACACTCTTATTCCTGCAGAATGTAACCATCTCGCTACGTTTTTCATGAGCATGGTAAATACCATCGGAGCTGTGCTTAAACCGAAACAAAGGGCTCGGAATTGCCAAACTTTGTCCCTTAACATAAACCTCAGAAAACTTTCTTGAAAGAGGGTGGATAGGCACGTGAAAGTATGCGTCCTGTAGGTCCAAGGACACCATCCAGTCACCCGGTCTTAAAGGCTCCTAGAACCGACTGAGGCGTTTCCATCTGAATTTTTTCTTTTCTATGAAAAGATTCAGGCTGCTTACGTCCAAGACTGGACGCCACCCCAACCCCCCGACGACTGCTTTGGTACCAGGAAAAGTCTGTTTGTAATATCCTGGGTGACCCCCAGGTCTAAGACCTGCTCCACCGCTCTTTTCTTGATCATTTGATTTTAAAAGATCTAAAGAACCTGATGTTTCTCCCCTTGATATGACGGGGAAAGATCTCTGGGAGTTGTGATAGAGGAGGAGGGTCCACAAAGGGGATCTTGTACCCCTGTTCCACTATCTTGAGGGACCACGCATCTGTATCTCTCTTCTCTCACGCCCCCGCAAAGAACTTTAGCCTGGCTCCGACCGGCATCTGAAGGACTATCTTCTCACTTAGAGGATTTAGGTTGTTTGAAAGAACCTCTTCCTCTTGCAAGCCCTCTCCCTCGAGGAGCAGCTCTCGAGGAGGACGCCACGAAAGGGTTAACCTTCCTAGGAGGTCGTGCCAAAACGACGATGTGGAAGGGACTGCGGGACGTCTTGAAGACTGGGCCAAGAGGTCCTGGGTAGCCTTCTCTTGTAGGCTCACTGCCAGGTCTTTTACCATAGCCTGGGGGAAGAGATGGCTCGAAAGAGGTGCAAAGAGAAGCTCCGCTTTCTGCGATGAAGAAACAGACTTAGCTGTAAAATTGCAGAAAAGCGCTCTCTTCTTGAGAAAAGCAGTGCCGAAATGAGACACTAACTCTTCCGAACCATCCCTGACGGCCTTGTCCATGCAGGATAACACATTGGACAGCTCCCCCAGACTCAATGGAGTCAGGACTCCTAGATGGGAAGAGTCCAGGACTCCCAAGCACCAGTCCTAGAAAGTTAAAGACTTCCAGGGTCCTTAACAGACCTTTCATGTGATGGTCAATCTCCGTTGGCGTCCACGAAATCTTAGCGGTCGATAAAAGAGACCTCTTCTGTGCATCGACCAGACTAGCAAAGTCCCCTTGGGAAGACGACGGGATCTTAACTCCTACTTCTCCTTTGGTCTCATACCAGATGCCGCCTTTCCCACTGAGTCTTGAAGGCGGATGGGCGAAAGTCGACTTGCCCTGATCCTTCCGACGTTCCATCCAATCCTGCAACTTCTTGAACGCTCTCTTAGTGGACAAAGAAGTTTTCATCTCCACAAACTCCGGAACCTTGCACGACTTCGATGACGAAAACTGAGAGGGTGGAGACTTGGGAGCTGCAGGCTGGAACTTCTCACCAAAAGAAGAGCGTAACAGTCGAACCAGCACCTTGTAATCGGACACCGACGAGACTGACGGCTGTTCCTCCTCAACTGAGTCCGCCGGACTACTAAGCTCTCCTTCCTCCCGAAGAGGCAAAGGAGATTGAACCTCTGGAGAGGGCGTGCGCCCAACGGGTCTAGCCTTCAACAAAGGCTTTCGAGAATGACTAATATCAGCCTCTTCAAAGCGACCGACCTTCTGTCGATCCTTAGAGCTCGAAGAACGAAGAGCTTCTTGACCGCGCTGAGCGTCAAGAGAGGCTACTCTTACTCGCTCTCGAGGAGCGTCCTTACGCTTTCGCTTTCAAAGCGTCCTTCTGGGCGCTCTCGAAAGCCTTCTCAACAGGCAAAGCGTCAAGCAAAACATCCCGACGAGCGTCTTCAAAAGCGTCCTCCAAGGCGTCCTGCCGAGCATCCTCCAAGGCGTCCTGACGCGCGGGCTGATCAGGACGTCGAGAGGGAAGAAAAGCGTCCTGTCCACGAGACTTCCTACCCGCATAACGAGAACAAGGAAGCTCCGAAGGAGAAGCAAGCGGAGACAGAGACGAACGAGGACGGACGGAGAAGGGGACTGCCTCGTCCTCTTGACAGGCAGTCTAGCGTCCTTCCTACGTTTAGGCTCAACTGCTGCTGGGCGAGTCTTCTGAGCCATTAACGCCGACAATTGGTCTTGAAGAGACACAAGAATACTCTTCGTAGGCGAAGAAACGAGAGGAGGTGAAGGGCTGCGCCTGCGAGAAGACGAGGGGCGAGGGGACGCCTCCTTCCTTCTCACAGGTACAG
This sequence comes from Macrobrachium nipponense, assembly GCF_015104395.2. Lineage (NCBI taxonomy): Eukaryota > Metazoa > Arthropoda > Malacostraca > Decapoda > Palaemonidae > Macrobrachium > Macrobrachium nipponense. The sequence goes on along the minus strand of NC_087213.1, from coordinate 2,799,573 downwards.
CAACCTGCCTCTCCGAGGCGCGAGAGAAGCGCTTCTCAGCGTCGTCCTCGGACAACGTCCTACCTCTCTTCTGTGGAGGAAACGCGTCATACGACGCAGGCGAAGACCGCAACGATAGCGGAGAGAGGGGACGTAAAGCGTCCTCCCTCGGAAAAGTCCTTTTCAACGGACGCGAGTCTCTCCGAGCGCTCCACCCCTTGCGCGGGGAGGGCGCCTCGGAGGACGAAAAACAGTCCTTAAGGATGCGAGCCTGAGCACGCTCCTTGGCAGCCTGGGAAGTAGCAACAGGTCCTGCCGAAGGGACGCCAGATCGGTGGGGAGCCCCCGTAACCCTCTTGCGGCTTTCGACATGCCCACTCCCTGAGTCCTGGGAGTCCGACAGAGGTCTAGGCCTAGAGGCATTATGGGGCCGATCTGACGCCCCCTCCACAACACTAGGGGCACGATCACACACTTTACTTGAGCCGTTTTCTAGGGCCAACACTTTGGACTTTAGAGTGCGTAACGACTCTAGAATCAGAGAAAGGGCATTACCTTCTCCAGACACAGAACCAGGGCCCTCAGGCAACAACACAGGATTAGGTGAAGCAAATTCTACCGGTGTTAAAATAGGAGAAATTTTACTTCCCTTACCTTTCGTAGAACCGCTCTTGGAGGAAGACCTCCTGATCCTATCGCGCTCCAACTTACGCCGATAGGACTCATACACCTTCCATCCATCATCAGTCAAACTTTTGCATTCAATGCATCGATCATCCAACAAACAAACATGCCCCCTAGACCCCATACATACTGTGTGGGGGTCTACCGATGATTTCGGTAGCCTCACCTTACAATCACTCCTCACACACACTCTGAAGCTCACTGAACTTGATCCCGACATCACGTTCACAGAAAAGCCAATCTAAAATGACAATTTGTCCAAAATTGCATTTTTCCTAACTATACAAACCTGAGGTCCTTTTACAATAGGAAGGTACTATCGGCAGCTGGATAGGTCGTAAGCTTTCGAACAAGGGGTTCGGTAGTTAACTGCTTGTCCGACAGGCCGGCGCGCTGCGCGACTGGTAGGTAAACAAATCACTTTTGCTTTTGGCCCAAGCAAAAACTGCAGAGTTGATTGGGGTGGCATGAGGTGGGGCTATGTGTAAAAGGACCTCAGGTTTGTATAGTTAGGAAAAATGCAATTTTGGACAAATTGTCATTTGTTCCGACACGCCATACAAACCTTCGGTCCTTTTACAATAGGAAGACTCACTTCTTGGTGGGAGGAATCTGAGTCTTTTTGTGAACAGACTGGTGTTCGCCCAACCTTGGAATGCCTCCCTGGTCGTAAGAGCGAGGGAGGGATCCAAGCCTCTGTCCGATTGATCGGGGTGTGCACCGCAGGATCAATGGTCAGACCTCTGGACCAAGTACTAGAGAGAGGCAAGCGTATCTCTTCGTACAGCAAACAAGAACAAGTTCCTATTTGCAAGAGGCAACATAAAGTTTTATGGTTTGTCTCTTTTGTTGGCATCCACTTCCCCCCCCCTTGTAGGAGGAAGTGGTGGATATTCGCTCCCATCCCTAGTGAAAGGGATAGGATGGGGCTCTGTCGAGTAGCTCACCGGCATCTCGTCCTTATCCAGCAAGGTGATGACCGTATCCCTCTCTACCCACAGGTAGAGGGGAGAAAAAGATAGGAAGAGAAGCCAGTCACTCTCTCATTCACTTATCTATTCTTACAGTCACACCAGGACTCGATGCTGTTCAGCCTGCTAGGGTCTGGGTTAGCTAGACAACGTGTTGAGCAGCCACCACGGGTCCTAAGGAAAACGATCCAAGGACCTGTGGGCAATATCCAAAAGGTAGAAGGAGGGTGCCGGTGGTCTGGTTGTACCAGACCCCTGCCTTCAGTACTGCGCCACGGAGAAGTTTCTTGTGTAACTCGAGGAGTGTACTTCTAGGTCATCTTGGTGCTGACGAAGAGTTCTTCAAACAAAATCAGCCTGGGATGTCGAGTTTCTTCAGAAAGCGCGGTCGCGCTTTCACAGGACAAAGCAGCATCTCCTTCGCATCGAAGGCGGTGAAGTCCATTAGGGAGGGGATTGTGAAGGACTCTAACCGATCGTCAGGAAACCGAAGGGTCAGAGTCTTCGCTACGAATTCGGTACGAAATCGAGCGTCACGAATCCCCATCCCTGGCTGCTTGACTTCGCAGGAAAAGTCATGCAATTACCTCAGAGGAAAAGAAGGGAATGGTCGTATGACCTATCCCTCTTCTCGACTTCGGTGATGTCCTGTACCCATACTGGTCTATCCGTCTGCAGCGAAGTTGTTGTTCTCGGTAGTGGATAGGACACCGACACTCAATGGTGGGTGTCGATGGTATGGGTACTGTGACAAGCCGTTAGGACGAAGAAAAGATTGTTTATGGAAACAACCGAACTAAGTCCACAGCGAAGTTCGTAACAGACTTGGGCGTTCTGACAGCTGCCCGACTGACTGCGTTCGTAGGAGGCAGTTTGTCCAAGCACCCCGAGCAAGTCACGTTGACCTTCGCCTTTAAAAGGGTTATGCCAAGAGACTAAACAAATAATTTGTTCGTCACCGATGCCAGAAGGCAAGGTGATGACTCTCTTAAGACATGTGCCCAACAGGCGAAAAGTCAATTGCCTTCTAGAGACCGAGGTCCTTGATGGCAAGATATCTC
>NC_087213.1:2774554-2796378 GCF_015104395.2 Macrobrachium nipponense | reverse complement strand
TAACGGTTACCTCTAGCGTGGACAACGAAATCTCCAAACTCACGATTGATTAGCAGCACCCAAACCCGCGCCCACACCTGTTAATCCGACACCTGCGGTACCTGCTACCCTAGTATTCCACAACCTAAGTTGCCTCAAATTACGATACCTACTTTTGATGGCAAATTGAGCAATGGTATCCTTTTTGGACTGTTTTAAAGCAGTTATTCATGATAGGCAGGACATGAATGATTTTATCAGTTTACTATGCTGAATAGTTATATTAAGGGTAAAGCACGCGAAACCGTTGAGGGTTTAGCTATAACTCCAGCTAATTATAGTGCAGCGATAAACCTACTGAAAACTCGTTTTTCCAACGTTGGGAAATTAGAAGAGAACTTAAGAAATCGGCTGTTAAGTTTACCGCACCCTGAGCATGATGCAGAGGCAACTGATGGATTTCCTATGAAATGGAATAGTATTGTTCATCAGTTAGACACTTTACCAGGCGTTACGAGCGCGATTCTAATGAGAAAGCAATTATCAGCGGTATTTATTCAAGGAAACATTGCAAGCCTTGCATCAGAGATGATACTTGTGAACTCAGTGTAATCAATTGAGAGGGCATTGAAAAATTGGTTTAATTGAGCATTTAGGTAGTAAGTATAATGCAATAACCCCGACGCCATCACCGTCACCCCAGTTAAGAGTGGCCCGGTTAAGGATGGCAAGGATCGTAACACGAGTTCGAAAACGAACGTCAAGGTAATTCGCCTAGTAGTGCTTTCAGAACTAATGTTAGAAATACCCCTAAGAAAATAACTTTTTCTTGTTGTTTTTGTCAAGGCGAACACAGCGGTAAGGTCTGCACGAAATACAATACTTTAGAGACTAGAAGAGCTCGTATTAATGAATTACAACTATGCTTTGGTTGTTTACGAAAGGGTCATCGTTTATTTGAATGTAACAGTAAGAGTGAGACATATTGTTTTAACTGTAATGGTAAACATCATACATTCCTATGTGCTAGACTATTACCTAATTCTACAAGCGTCAATGTAAATTCGTCTCAGCAACCTTCTAGCACCAAATCAGGTCATAGTAGAGTTGATAATAAGCCATTAGAAACTGCTCAATCGCAGCCTAGTTTCAGGACTAGTCAGGAATCAGCGGCTACGAATAATCAGAGTCATTCTCAGAATAATGTTAACAGTAATCAAGTAACTGTGAAAAATGTCGCATCTCTTCGACCGACAGCCACCCTTCTATTGAGTAATGATGGGAATCGGATGCCGGTTCGAGCCTTTTTAGACAGTGGATCTCAAAGAACGCTCATTAACCCAGATGTTGTTGAGAAATTGAACTTAGTGCCCATAAAGCAAGTGGAACTTACATTAATTCCGTTTGGAGATAATGTTGAAACTAAAATGTTTGATGTAGTAAGAGTAATGGACCGAGCAGGTACTAAACGTATCAATTAAATGCTGTTGTTTGTAATCATGTTAACACTTCCATACACACACCTGGTCTTCACAACGTGTATCTGAGATTGCAAGAACGAGGTGTTAAACTGGCAGATAAGAATATTGAATCAGATACCCTCAGTGATATAGGTTTGATTATTGGTACTGATTATTATAATGCATTTGTGTATTGTCACGATAAATATGATGATGTATGTTTGCTTGGTAGCACCGCCGGTGCTGTTATTTTTGGCCCTATACCAAATTGGGCTTGTAATGTTATCAGTGATGATGAAAATGTAAGATCTGTAATAAGTACACAGAGTATAGTTTGCTCGAGAGTCACTGCTTCTGTAAATCCTCTTGACGGTGAGGATATTTCTAGACTGTGGTCATTAGATGCGATCGGCATCGGGAAGGATGCGCGATCCTATAACGGATCAAGCAGCGATCGAGAACATTTCAATGAGACCTATTGTTTTTAAAGACTGATAACAAAATAATAACGATTTGATTTGCCGTTTAAGAGCGATGATAGACCCACCCCCTTAACGGGTTTTATAGAAAAAGCCTTATTGGTCAATTATAATTTACCTTAAGAGAACCTTTCAGTCTAAACCAGTCAATGGTTTGATCTCAATATCAGTCTGTTTTAGATGAGTATGTTAAGTTAGGATTTATTGAGGAGGTAAAGTTAGAAGATAACTCCTTTGATCCAGTTGATGGCATTAATTATTATTTACCTCACCACCCAGTTTTCAAGGAATCTGCTACGACTCCAATTAGGATAGTTTTCAATGCAAGTAGTAAGGAGTCACACCATGCAAAGTCCCTCAATGATGGTTTACATGCGGGACCTAATCTGGCGACGAAATTGACAGATATGCCGCTGGAATTTCGTCAGAACAAATATTCTGTAGTAGCAGACATAAGTAAAGCTTTCCTTAGAATTTCACAAGAATTTTCCTTAGAGATTTCACAAGATTCTTAGAGATTTTAAGCATGTCAAGACTTTTAGATTTAAGTTTTATTGTTTGGAGCTACTTGTTCACCTTTTCTGCTGAATCAGACGATACTGTATAATTTGCAAAACCATTCAGATCCCATCGCCAGCTCAGTCAAGAAGTCCTTTTATGTGGATAACTTATGAAAACTTATGAGAAATGTGGAAGATTTTTAGAACTCGAGAGTAATAAGGTAAACCAAATTATGTTGGAAGCTAATATGCCTTTGGAGAATGGGCTAGCAATTGAGTTCATTTAATGATAAACATACCCCAGATACTGTCAACGTGAATGCAGTAAAACTACTCGGTCTCTTGTGGGATACCTGTAATGACTCATTGAGTGTAAAGATGCCTTCTCAGATTGTTACATACGTATTTGAATAATCTAGGAAATGTTTGTACTTTGACTAAGAGAAAGGTTGTCTCTCTCCTTTCAACCATCTTTGATCCTTTGGGAATATTAACGCCCGTAACAATCAAGGGAAAACTATTTGTGAAGAAATTGTGGGAACTGAAAACTGACTGGATGACGAACTGATGATGGATTTAAAGAAAGAGTTCGATGAATTGTTAAACCAACTCAATTCTATTGAGGGGATCAAAGTCCCTAGATCTTGTTTTAATGAAGGAACTTGTAGCTTACATGTATTTGTTGATGCCTCTCATGTGGCTTATGGAGCCTGTGCGTATGTTGTTAGCAGTAAGCACACAAGTCACTTGCTAATTAGTAAGTCTCGTGTAGCCCCGAGCCCCTCACTCACTATTCCCCGTCAAGAATTACTTGCTTTGACTATAGGCATGCGCCTAGCTGTTCATTTGTTAGAGATTTTTGGGGATAAATTTTCAGATTGTACTGTTTTGGAGTGACTCCCAAGTAGCGTTGAGTTGGTATTTTATGAAAGATCTAAAGAAGTGTTTGTAATCAACAGAGTAAAGGAACTCAAGCCTTGGACTTGAAGTCCAGTCATAACATCAGGTTGTTTATATGTCAAGAGCGAGGATAATCCTGCTGATTTAGTTACGCGAGGTATTTCATGTCTCTTTTGAGTAAGTCAGGTTTGTGGTTTCCATGGCCCGACCTGGATTATGACGAAAATAAGTTTTCCAGAACAAGAGGATGTAGTTTACATAGAGTCTGTTAATGTAAATGAAATTATTGTAGAACCAGTTTTGAGAAACCCTGACGATGATGTACTTGTATTTAATTGTTCTGAGTTCTCCTCATTGAAACATGCATTAAGGATTGTAGGTAGATTGATCTTGTTTGGAAGAAGAATATTTCCTGATAAATTCAGGGAAAGTAATAATTTACTTGTTTTAATTAGAATCATGCAGCGTCAAGCTTTTCCAACGCTATATTATGCGTTGACTAATGGGTTACAAACCAGTTCTAGTATTCCCTCTGAGTTAAGGAATCTTATCAGACAATTAGGACTTTATGTTGATAAAAGTGGTGTCATTCGGTGCCAAGGAAGACTTCATAATGCAGAATTGCCAGAATTCGCTAAGCATCCAGTATACGTCGCCAGCCGACACCTTATGGCACTTATAGTGTCTCATTATCACATACAACTCACTTGCAACACGAATGCACTTATGGTTATATTGAGACAACAGTTTTGGGCTGGAAAAATGACAGTCCGGTAAGAAGATCCTGAAAGAGTGCCTATTGTGTAAGAAAGCACAAAATCAACCTCTAAGTCTGCCTGGATTTCCCCCATGACCACCCGAACGAGTTAAGCATCAAGTCCCTTTTTCCTGTGTTGGCGTCGACTATACGGGAAACATTAATGTGGCTGAAAATGAAGCTGAGAACGAGAAGGCGTATGTCTTGTTTACATGCGCTACGTCAAGAGCAGTTGCCCTATATGTGTGCAAATCCATGAATGCACAAGAATTCCTCTTTGTTTTTAGACAATTCGCGGCAAGACACGGACTTCCGAAAGTTTTAATAAGTGATAATGCGCCAAACTTCATTGCAGCCAGTAAGTTTCTAAGAGATATCAGCGAAGAGCCCGAAGTAAGAAATTATCTGACGGATCATAATTTAGAATGGAGGTTCATAACACCCCGGTCACCTTGGAAAGGCGGCTTTTACGAGAGACTAATCGGAGTGGTGAAATCGTGCTTACAAAGGGCCCTGTACAGAAAAAGTGTCTCGTTTATAGAACTCAATACCATCGTCGCCGAAGCCGAGAACATCATCAATAACAGGCCACTAACATATGTCAACGAAGATAACGCCGACATCGCGCTCACCCCTGCCAGACTTATACGGCAGAGCTATTACAATGGCTCCTCCTTTGAACAAGTTCGTCGACGTACTTTTCAATGAGAACGTCGAATTGAGGGAGAACTATGCAAGACTGTGTGAGACGATAAGAAAGTTTGAGAAATTGTGGCTACTTGACTATTTGTCTTCTCTTAGAGAGAGGCACAGAAACACCGAGTCTCCAAACATCTGTCCATTAAGCATAGGAGATTTGGTCCTTATAGTAAATGATAATTGTAAAAGACACAAGTACCCTTTGGGGATCATGGAGAAACTCCACGCAGGTCCTGATAATGTTATAAGGACAGTCGAGATAAAAACAGCAAGTGGGAATTTTACGAGACCATTGAATCAAGTCATTCTACTCGAATGTAATGTCAGAGAGGAATCAAATAACAGAAAGCTGATAGAATGAAGTAGGCGAGACCAGCGAGGCCTTCAACGAGGCTAGCCCTATAAACAAAACAACAAAGAAGACGATGGAGAGGACCGAAACCAAGGACGTCGGAGACGGCCTAGAGAGTGTTGCGGAGGATGACCCTACGCCTTCAACAGGTTCCCCGCCACTACAAGTGATGTCTGATCGTCGGCCCATGAGAAGAACTGCTGCTAAGGCTGACGAACAAAGAAAACAGTTGATTCGAGAAGGAGCTTTATAAGGACACTATACATGTGTTGTATGAATTTTTGATGGGGGAGGGTGTGAGGAATTCCTCTCACAACAATTTTATTTTCTAATGTTTTTGTGTATTCGATTGTTTCCATGCTATTTGTCTTTTATTATAGTTATTAGTGTCTGTCTCATAAAAAATTATTGATTGATTTTCACTGCGTATTGCCGTCTGTCAGACTGGAACTATATTACTGTATTTGTATTCATGTGAAAACCAAATATATTCGCATGCCCATATATTTTGTAAAGATATGTACGTCTACATTGCATGACATAATAAGGGTGAAAGAACCACATCTATTCGAGAATGACACTCTTAACATTATTTTATCTGATTTTTCTCTGTTCTAGTACGTGGTATCTGTGGTGCGTTAGCACCGAAAGGATGGTTTTACACAAAGACGAAGTCTTTTGACATAAACGTCAGTAGACGTTTTAGTAACGAAGTATAATTACTGTTTTAGTTATGATAATTCATTTGTCTTTATATAAATGAAATTGTTCTTGGTGAATGTATTGCGCATATTATGTATGGTAAGAGTTGGTGTCATTGGGTCTTGTTTGTGCCTCTCGCCAGAGAAGCCATTAGGAGAGGTCAAAAGATCGGGAGGGGAAAGGAAGGGTAGTAGTTCGCCCCTCTGAACGCTCCTTTGCGTGCCCCTCTAGGGGTGTGTATGCGTATGTGCGTAGTACACTGTATGGGCATGATATCGCCCAAAATTGTATTGACACCACCAATTAATTCACTATATTTAATAAATATGTTGAAGTTGCACACTATTATATTTAGAATTTATTTTTGACAACGAATTTGATAATTATTGTAAAGTTCTTTATGTTCATGAAAACCTTGTAAGTCAGTTCTGCATTTGTGGTAATTGTATAACTTGTCTCTTTTCCCCAACAAAACCCGAATGCAGGACGGAACGGACAGCTTCTTGGGTCAACTTTTGAGGTGACCTGTTATCTAGTGTTGTGTAGTGATGTGTGTGTGGATTTAGAAAGGGCGATTGCCCTGATTCTTTGAATTTTGACGTAATTTGTTTCATTTGAGTACCATTGATTTACAATTCCCATTGAGTGATTAATTTCATTTGTCACTTATATGTTATTACTCTTTGATATGTTTAACTTTTAGTTATTAAATTAATTTTAACTTTACATTTATCAAATGCATTTCAATATCCCTCAATTTTATTTCATTTTTCATATGTTTCAGTTTTGTGGATGGTGAATATAAATTGATCTGATAAACCATTATTGTGTTCGTACTTTAAGGTTATGCAAATAACTTTTAGAAACGAGATAACACAGCGGTCCTCTAAGGTCTGAAAATCAACCCGTGAGTACTCGCAACATTTTAAGAGAGAGAGAGAGAGAGTGGCGCGTACCTGTCGTCGCATCTCGTATAGCGATTTATGATCTGAGTTCATGTCTACAAGGACTGCTCAGTAAGTGAAAGTACTTAATTGTGGTACTATTCATTAATGATATTGGTGTGTTATCCTCGTTAATAATGAATTGGGTTGAGAGATATCTCCCCGTAATTTAGAAACCGCAAAGGTAGTTTTGTGGAGTTGTTACGTAAGGCTTTTAGCGGTTTTTGACCAAGTAACAACGTTAAGCATATAATACAGTCCACTATAAGTCCATCTTTTTCGCCACAATAACTCTTGTATGTTGTATTTAGAATTTTTTCTCATTGCAAGAACCTACTGAGCTGTTTAGGATAAATTATATAAAATACTGGACAAAATTAAAAAATGTTCTTAACCCTTCCATGGGGTACTGATTTAATTTGGGATATAAAATGCGTTTTGTGTTTTTTGTTACTTTTAGGTTTATACTCGGTTTGTATTTTCCTTGTTAAACTGGAAGCAAGAGGCACAAAAACTTAGAAAAGGGTTTGAATTAATGGAAAAATGTGTTAGTTTTGCATTGGAGTACGGAGGTATTAAAACACTGTACCAAGAAATTTGGTCCTGCAGCATTTTTTCCTCTTTGATTTGAGTGTCTGTAGTCTCTCAGTGATGCCACTGGTTTCCTTAGTTATTATTTTCTTCACCTCTTCCCATAATGCAACCCAAGTGGGCCAGCAATGATTGCAAGCCGAAATGCATCGTGAACATTAGTTCAACTGATTGAGGGAGAATAAATGAACACAAAGCCTTTCTTGTTTATTCATTCTTTCAGTTCACAATATATACTAGCAACATCCCCATGTTGGTAGTTAATGGCTCATATGAAGAGACTATAAAATACAACAGGATTCATGTATAGTGGACTAGACACCTAAGGCTAAATATTACATCATTTTGTTTCTGTAGACATTATGTAATTGTTGTATCTCTGGATTTGTTGTAAAGGGGTATTTAATTATATGTATATATATATATATATGTATAACTGAATCACGAAAGTTTGGAACGTGATAAATCCATAAATAACGGTATGAGCCATGAAGGAAAAATAAACAACGGAGTTTCTGCAAGATCTTTTGACTCGACGTCCTTTACTCAGCAGGACGTCGAGTCGAAAGATCTTACAGAAACTCCGTTGTTTATTTTTCCTTCGTGGCTTATACCTCATATATATATATATATATATATACCATATATATATATATATATATACATATATATAATTTTATACATAATAGTGTTGGTGTATGTGTATATACATAAATTCATACAGACATACCTACATACTGCATTTACATATGGTAAAACATTTAACGCTGATAAAAACTTTTAAAACAGAAGATTTGGCGACGGAGCTGCTGTTTTTCTGTTTTTTGTTAACCAAAATTATTATACTAGACTCCATCTTCCCTGTTTAGCTGGGATGTAACTTACCAGTGTAATGTTTTTCACATAATGTTTTTCATAACTTTTGAAACAGGTGGCATTATTGGAGGTATTTCTTATACAGAGAGGATTCTGGGCATTAATTTTACATATAAATAAAACTGTTGGTGGAATACTAATAGATAACAGTTGTGCTAAGGATAATTGAGGAAAACAGCAAAAACTCGTAATTTCTTTTTCTGGATAAGAAATGAAAAATAAATTCCAGTGTACAAAAGTCCACTTTTCCAGTGCTTTTAACTCCTTTGCAGAGTTAATGTAAGCTCTTATGTACATAAAGCATCAGTGACCACTGGTAGCCGTGATGCTAGATAGTTCTGCATTCATTCAACATTCATATGTGCAGAGGAGCAAATAGATACAAATCATGAGAGGTGCCAAAGATGGTAGAGAAGTTTAGAAAGACTGCTGTAGTAACAATGTATAGGGGAATGAAATTGTGTACCAGTTAATGCATATTAATTACGTTGTATGACAGGCACTTTAATCATGTACGTATATGATAGCTACATAAACACATGTACTGTTTACTATCACAGATTCTGTTTAGGTGTCTGCAAAAGTTTACCACTTATTCTTTTATCTTAGAAGTAGATAAAACAGTGGTAATTAAGACACCATGAAGTATAGATGTTTGCTTGGATAATTAGGTATCACAGAAATGATTTCAGCTCCTTTTTGTATATATTTTGGACCTCTTCAATATAACTTATGTGAAACAATGTCTCTGTAAGTACTGTACATAAATCTGTGTGTATGTGTACATAACTTGCAAACAGTTCACACACATGCTAATACAATTTACATATGTAATTAAATATGACTCATTCTTACTTTCATACTCCTAGGCACACTAATGTGCATATAGTTTCATACATTAAACCCAGCACGGAGGATATTGCTTCAAATGGGAACATTTAAGAAACTTTGGAAACAAATAAATACTGTATACAACAAAGACAATATCCTGTTTGATTTCTGGACATGCATAGTAACTTTCACATAATGCTCAGATAAAACCATACAGGAAAAATAAGAACAAATGTGACATTCAACTAAAAATAATTGCCCATTGCAAACATTTGAGTCTTCAGCTCAGAACTCAAGGAGCATTGCAAGGTTACAATAACAATAACAACAAAGAAAAGCAATTAAATATTAACAATGCAACACCAGTAGTGACTGATGGTGCAGAGACTCTATGTAAAAAGTAAAATTAAAGTTTAATAAATTATTGATGAAAAGAGACTGGCCATATGGTTGCTCCGTTGCAACAAATCAGATCGAGATTGATCTACGTTGGGTCTGTGATGTGAGTCACAGCAGCACAAAAAAAAGAAGAAAAAAAAATGTATAGTTTACTTTTAGTATTTTTAGCTCAAAATGCTCGACTGATATATGTAGCAGGAACAAGAGTGAAGGGTTACATGAGACAAATATCGACATTTCAGGGACTAGTGTTCAAGTAAGGTTCATGAATTTGCCGACATAAATTATTTTCACTTTGTTTCCATGTATTTAAAAAATCTCTATTAGTTTTATGATGTCCTTGGAAGTTTATATAAATAATTAGCTGTTGTAATTTGAGTTTTAGAGCAGATTTCATTGAAATATAATAGCTGTTGTTACTATGCATATATGTTATATATATTTGTATATGCTGTTTGGTCTCATCCATACCTGTGATATACATAATTGATTCAGATCCATTAAAATTGCTTTCGTTTCCAAATTCCTCTCAGTCTTTTAGCACAAGGTAGTCCAATATAAACATCAGTTTTAAAGTTGCCCAGATGCACTGGATGGTTTTGGGATGTTTAAAGGACCTTTATGAAATGTAACTCTCGAGGAAATCTTTCCAAATGCATTGAGAGGAAGGCAACATACATTTTTTGGTATAAGATAATGTCAGCTATATTCATATGACATCTCTTTTGAGGATCATAACTTTGGGAATTGTTTTTACATTTTCCTCGTATGCTGCATACTATATTTGATTTATTTTTTTGTGTTGTAGTCTTGAAAGTTTGAGAAATTTTCCAGAAAGCCCAGGCAAAAAGTATTTACACCCCTAATGCCATAAAATGTATTTCTCAGATATTTTCAAGTAACATACAGAAAAGGAATAATTTTTCAATATAATTTGTTAACTAAAAGAGAAATAATGGATTAAGAGCAGTGCCCTGTACTTTGGAGAATGTCTAAATTGCTTAAGGGTATAATTTTTGACAGGGTGATGGTGAGGGTAGGAACCACACAGCACAATACGAAGGGGTTAAAGGTTATGATCAGTTCGTCACTTACTGCTGTTAAGTCTGGGGCACCCTTCCAAAGGTCATGGATTAACAGCTGTGATTGAGGTCACATACAGTATTAGTATTGTATATTTTCTTAGTTACGTGTTATAGAATAATTGCCCATATTCAATGCCCTAGTCAAGAGAACGGTTATAACATAACACTATATTCCCTTGTCATGGTCTGATTAGTTTTAATAACTCTTAAATACCACTGATCATATTTGACCAAATGAGTCCAGTTAGCAAAGTTCTTCAGTGTAACATTTTGTCATTTTGGAGACTCTTCTTCCCAAAAATGTGTTGTTAATGTTTGCTTAGATGTACTCCCAAATCAGAAATAAAATATTTGTGTAAAGCGGATCTAGTGATCTTTCTTCTTACTTTTTATTTAATCTCGTTTACTATTATTCATTAATTAGATTAATGGAGCACAAATTAATATCAAACACACAACCATCTTCAAATGTGCTTTATGGTTAAACCTTTTAAGGTTAAAGTTTTCCAGAAAACAACCAGCACACCAGCCATACGATTGATGCTCTTTAGAAATAAGAACCAGCTTTACAAGCTGTCATTTTATAATACTACGTATTTACAGACTCTGTAGCAGAATCTGAAATGCCCACTTTGCCATCATGTAGCTTAAAGTACTTGAGAAGTCTAACTTAAAGACACGTATACCTAAAGATCCCCCGTAAAGTATTTGAGTTTTAGGTGAATTCTAAAATGAAAAATATTGACGTAGAGCTTCTTGAATTTAGGGTTTGTGAGCTCAGTGAGATATGAAGCATCAGGAAATGTAATGATAGAAGAATAACACGGTAACAGTGCTACTGTTCAGTGATAGTGAGATAAATCATACAACTAAGACTTAAATTAGCTACTTGGATGCTGTGGCGAATAGATGATAAAGTATAACCTGGATATGCAATGATAGAAAAAAAACACGGTAACAGTGCTACTGTTCAGTGACAGTGAGATAATTCATACAACCAAGACTAAAATTAGCTACCTGGATGCTGTTGTGAATAGATGATAAATTATAACCTGGTCAACAATTGGGTAAATAAAGGAATAGATAAATGCCAAAGAATGATGGGAAGGATGTCAGCTGTAATGAATGTTTTCTTAACTTACAGTTGATTTGTTGTGAATATAATTAAAATTACAAGAAAAATTTATGAAAAATTGGAAAAAGTTCATATACGTGTAATGAATGAGATGTAAACACCATGAATGATATACTTTTGGAGTAAAAGAGTCCGGTAAAAAATGTAGCACCTGCTATTTTGTAGCTAACATTATAGTTATTGCTTGGTTTAACCGTGTATATCTAAAGTGAAGAAAAGACTGTGAATTGTAAAGTGATCTTAGAGTAGAGATCTATAATTCCAAGGTCCCAAGGGGAATCCCAAGAGGAAGTTCAGCACTAGTGGATTCTGTGGAGTCACTGAATTGTTAACAGCTCACGAAACTTATCCCCCTAAAAAAAAAAGCTCCCCACTAAATCCAGAGTTCTTTGTAATTACAAATCTTGAGGTAAAGTCCCACTTGTAATGGGTTACATTTGTGGTGGATCAGCATTTTGTTGTTTGTCTGAAGTAGGTCTGTGGCTTTTCCACCAGGTTACACGGCATTGTGCCAAATTCTACAGAATTTTGGCTTAGATCTCGTAGTTCAAAAGTCTTCGGTGACAAGAGGTATGTCGAAAAACAATGTGGTTATCTGCTTTGCAGGAAATAATAGCTACTTTGTTACAGTCTTACAAATTAGAATTCACTCTTTAAGATGAACATTGCTATAAAGCCTGTTTAGTTTCAGAATTTCCTTAAAGCTTGATGATAAAGATGGTATCTGTTACATTGTACCAAAATATTGGCTTTGTTGTTGAAAGGTTTGAATAAACTTCATGATTTCACATCACTTGCACATAATTCACATTAGAATCGTCACTGTAGTTCAGTCAAGGATCACATTCATTGATTTTGAGGGTAGTAACTCACATTTCTGGAATAGAATACTTCTGGTTTTGCATTGAACTTGAATAAGTCTGGAAAGCTCTACGTATTTTTAGTCTTTTCATGGAGGTTGTTAAACACTATCAGTTTCTTAGAAGTCACTCCAGTCTATAACAGAATCAGACGAAGTGGTTTTTTTTTTTTTCCAATCTGAAACACTCTTTTGTACATCTCATGTCAGTAGCAGATGTCTTCTCATCGTTTCTCTGTGTATTGGCTGGCACCATCACTATTCCTCACCATACCAGTAGTCATAGATATATAGTAAGAGATCTAAGGGCTGGACCAGGCAGGGGTACTGAAATTGACACTCCACTTCTGCTTCTTCTGTTCTTCACCGAATCTCGCTGCTTTCTGGTACAACGTCAGTTCTTCCTCCGGTATTTCGGAAGCAGACCTGCAATGAAAAATGCCTTTTAGTTGTGATATAAACATTATTACAGCAGTAATGATTAATTACAGTTTTATTGCAGTAGTAATATTCTCATGACAGTTTCATTGTAGCAGTAATAATTTTCATGACAGTTGTATCACAGCTGTAATGATTCTCATGACAGTGTTATTGCAGCTGTAATGATTCTCATGACAGTTGTATTGCAGCTTGTCAAGATTCTTATGACTGTTGAATTGCAGCAGTAAAGCAGTAATGATTCTCATGATAGTGTTATTGTAGCATTAATGATTCTCATGACAGTTTTACTGGAGCTGTATGATTGTCATGACAGACCGAATACATTACATAAGTTGAAATAAAAATTTATATCAGACAAGTCTAAGTTTCCCCAAACTTTCAGAGCAAGAGAAAGAAAGATTAGATTTGTACGTGGGTTCTCTTATATGTTTCCAAGGTGTTTAAAGTACGACGTTACTTCAGCTGTGATGTAATACATTATTATAAGCTTACTAAATTAATATCAGACAGTCCTAAATTCAACCAAACTTTCAGAGTGAGGGAAAGGATTATAGGCGGGTTTCCTGGTAATTTTTTTTATGGTGTCTGCAGTTATTTCTCTTAAACACCATTGTTAATTTCTCTTAAACACCATTGTTACCTTTCGATTGATCTCCAGCTAATTATTTTCTTTTTAATAAATAAAAATAAATCATCTGGAAGTTCTACTTGTAATAAAAAGTACACAAGGCCGATCACCTTGTGTCTAGGCATTGCTTCTGTTTTCAGCATTATTATTGGCTGAAAGAGACCTCGGTAACATTGTCCAAGAAAAGCTATCTTCTCACGGCTGTTGGCTACAATTTCGTAAGATTACTGAGAGAGGAAGTTAAGTGATTATGAGTTTTGATTTTCACTTTATTGATTTGCAAATGCAGTGTGAGGACGTTGGGATAAATTTATAAATTTGCTCTCTCTCTCTCTCTCTCTCTCTCTCTCTCTCTCTCTCTCTCTCTCTGGTACAATTTCATAAAATTACTGTGGGAGTCAGATGTGGAGGTGTTTTTTAATTGCAAGTCATGTGAGAAATGTTATTACATTAAATTATATTCTTAGACCCTTTTTTCAATAGCGATGTTTCTGCTTGTTAGATACCGCGTGCGTTGGGATGCTGAATGATTAATAAAAATCAGCGCAGACAGGTTTTTTTTTTCCCTTACTGATTGGTCGGTGACCTGTATCATGTAGTTCCAGTTGCATGATATCTTCTTGCATATTTGTGGACTGTCGTTCTGGTATTAATCAGTTCCACGTACAATTCTCTCTACGCAATTGAAAACCTTGTTTACAAACTTAAACAACTGTTGGTTCAGTTTTCGCAAAGATGCTCATTAAAAGAAGGGGATTTTATATCTAGAAAAAAGAAAAAGAAAAAAAAAAAACACCGATAAGTAGCTTTTTGAGAAACAAGGGCTGTTACTGACGATAACAGAATGCGTATTTGGGAGAGAGGGAGAGCCTTTTACATCTAGGCTGAGGTTTAGGCCCACTTGGTAAGTTGCGTGCCGTTCTTGCAAACCACACGCCCGCTAATGCTCTCTCTCTCTCTCTCTCTCTCTCTCTCTCTCTCTCTCTCTCTCTCTCTCTCTTACGGGTGTTTCCCAGGCCTCCCAAAAGATTACGTAACTTTGGAAGGCACCTCTGTAACAGTCACACTGTAATAGTTTATGAACTTACGCTGCCTAGCGGAACGGAGTTTGCGCAACGCTATAGTTTTACTCGAAAATACTTAGTATTACTAAGAAAAGTTTACGTGAAAGCATCAGTGTTGCCCTAGGAAGCACTGTGCATAAATACTAGCTCTGTTGAAAGAGGGATATGCTTAGTATTAGCACTTCTTTGAAAGGTCTAAGCGGAAACTCTAGTAGTACTGCAGAAGAAAGCATTAATGCTGCTGAGAAAGGCTTTATGAAGGCATTAGCCCCGCGGGAAAGATGTGAAAGCATCGGTAATGCTTGAAAAGTGTGCGAAAGCATTATGATTGTTTGGAAAGCATCACTTCTGTGAAATTCGGTAGTTTTGAAGCATTAGTGTTGCTTAAAAAAGGGTGTATGTCAAAGCTGGTGACAGGCCTTTTACCTCCGTTCATATGCTCTTTCTTCCAACTCACTTTCCTTAACCCTCTTCTAGTAATTGTTTCATAATGCGACAGCCAGGTTTTCCTACTTTTACGCCTTTTGGCCCAGCGCGTGGCCTTTGGCCTCAGTTCTGTTGCATTCCTTAACTTGTAGTGTAGGGTTAGTGTCTGGGGTCTTTTGAATTTGACTAAACGTACATTCTTTGTTATGGATAATGTGTCTTATGTTTATCTTTGTTTTTTTTTTTCTACTTGGGTTAATGACGGCACTATAGATTTAGACAAAACCTTTAGAATATTTCTCGGGGAGTCGATGAAATTTAGTGGTGTTAGGTTAACATCGATGGTTGACAAAATTGCATTTGTAGGTTGGTTAAGAAAAAAATGAGCGTGCAACACACACACACACATATATAATATGAGATACGTATCTGTTTGCATGCTCACGCGATTAGGATTTGTCTGGTGGCATATTAGCATATACGTAACAGTTGATTAACACTTGAGTTAGAACAGGAATTCCATCCTTACTGAATTCCCACTGAATTAATTTCCGTTGACCACCGCAGAGGAGGATCTGGGAGGAAGGAATTCCTTATTCTGCCAGTCTGGGGGAATTAGAAGGAATTGTGTGTTCCGCCAGTCAGGGGGAGTTAGAAGGAATTGTGTGTTCCGCCAGTCTGGGGAATTAGAAGGAATTGTGTATCCCGCCTGTCAGGGGAAGTTAGAAGGAATTCCGTATTTTGCAAACTAGGAGGAATCAGAAGGAATTCCATAATCCACAAACCAGGAGGAATCAGAAAGAATTCCATAATCCACAAACCAGGAGGAATCAGAAAGAATTCCATAATCCACAAACCAGGAGGAATCAGAAGGAATTCCGTATTTCGCAAACCAGGGGGAATCAGTGAAGGAATTCCGTATTTGGCAAACCAGGAGGAATTAGAAGGAATACCATATTTCGCAAACCTGGAGGAATCAGAAGGAATTCCGTATTCCGGAAACTGCGTGGCTTGCGAAACGGTACAGTCCCGTCCCCAAAACACAATGGATGGCCTTTGACACGCGAACGGACAATTAGCAGATAATCCGAACAGGGACAGACCAATCGGTAACAATAGCGGAATGAGGCCGATTGAAAGGGGAGACGAAGAAGCAGTTTTTTTTTCTTTCTTTTCCGTGGGTGGGCGATAAGCCCAAGAAGCTGCGGGAGGATATGGGCGTGATAAAGAAATGTGACTTCAAGAGAATGGGCGCCATAGCTTCGTAGTCTGTTGAAGTGTACGGGACTAGATATTATCTGCATTGCCCTTTTGCCTCTCTCTCATCTCTTCTCGTCTCTCTCTCTCTCTCTCTCTCGTCGTCCTCTCTTCTTCTCTCTCTCTCTCTCTCTCTCTCTCCCTCGTTTCACTGAATATTGTCAATCAAGTTTATTTCAACAACAGTCACGTGCATTTACCAGCCATAAACAACAAGATATCTTTCTTGAGACTATTCGCAGGCTTTCAGACTGGGATTATCTCTCTCTCTCTCTCTCTCTCTCGTGTCACTGCCTGGTTCTCTACCCCACCTTTCACGTACGAGACCTCCGTGTCTTTTGTGTTAAGTTTTTCAAGCGAATAATTTCAATAACTTGCGCTGTACTACAAGACCTCTTCTCATTGCACGGGTGCTCTAAGTCTCCTCGAGATGAGCATGAACTTGACGCATGCGCCCTCTCTGATCGGTCAAGAGATATTTTCTAACATCCCCCAGCCCCGAAAAACTCACACACACACACACACACAACACACACACACCAAACAAACAGGAGGAGCTTTGTAACTGAAGTTTTTACCTAAGCGTTTACCTTCGGTTGTCCCCAGGGAAAGCTGTCTTGGAAACATTGGGGTGTAGGTACTTGCAAAAATACCACCAAATAATCGATGGCAAGTAACTGTGTATTTCATGAGAGAGAGAGAGAGAGAGAGAGAGAGAGAATAATGCACGAATTAAGAAGTCCATCATGGCATTGTCCCGTAATTCCTACGACCGAGAAAACATCTCCGGTCATGAATCCGTGAAGACTCCATTCAGTAATATGCGTAATTCCCTCAACCGACAACTTACGTAAGACTCTCTCGGTGGATCACCGCTGCCACAAAGCTTGTCGATCGTAAAGCTTTCTGGCGTGTCTGTGTGCGTCTGTCCGCCTGTTCGTGCATCAGAGAGCTGAGAAAGCATCGCGAGAATAGATGTAGGTGGCATACGGGAAAACATGAATTAATGGAGGTATTCACCTAAGTGAAAACCTCAGTTACGAAAATGGGGATTTTTTTTTTAATACTCGTAGGCTGAGGGCGTTTATTTTTTCCCACACGATATTTACTCCTAGAAATAATTGGATAATGCTGTGCACGAAGAGCATGAAACTTAGAGGTAAGGATGTTCGGACTTTAATGGCAGTTGCTTAGTAGGTTACATTAACCTCTCTCTCTCTCTCTCTCTCTCTCTCTCTCTCTCTCTCTCTCTCTCTCTTATATGTATTTAATATATATTCCATTTTGAGATAATAAATTATAAATTATTCTATTTATGGTCCAGTTTAACGCTTGCTGCATATATATATTATATAATAAATATATATATATATAATATATATATATACTTAGAATATATATATATATATATATTTATATAAGATAATTATATTATATAAATATATAGATTACTATTATATATATATGATATATATAATATAATATTATTATATATATATATATTATTAATAGTATGATATATTATATATATTTATATATTAATATATATATATATATATATTATATATATATGTATATATATATTTCTATATATTATATATATATATATATATGATAATATATATATATCATATATATATATATATATATATATATATATATATATATATATATATATGCGGCTTTTGTCCTGGAAGGAGAAATCGATAGCCTGTCAGGTACTCTCGTTAATCGAATAGCTACCATGTACTTAGCGGTTGGTAATTACTTGCTTAACGTTATGACTTGCTGTGGAATCGAACTTGTATTCATATCAGAGTAATGGGGCCAATAATGCCTTTTGATTTCATAATGCTGAAACCGCTTTTGTTAGAGTATGATGTAAATTTTTTTTAAATAATGGGATTAGTTAGAGTTAGGCTGTTGGTTTTTTTTTCCGAGTGGTTGAACTCTGTTGTGTTGAAATGTAATGTTTTTGAAGGTACGATATTTTGTAATATTCAGATTATAGAAGCAGGGATACTTCAGATGCCTGGATGGGAAATATATACACATTATTATTATTGTTATTATTATTATTATTATTATTATTATTATTTATTAGTTATTATTATTAATTATTATTATTATTATTTTAGACTTTGAAGAAAACCTTATTCATACGGAACAAGCCCACCACACAGGGGCCATTGATTGGAAATTCAAGTTTCCAAAGAATATGATGGTATTCATTTAAAAGAGGTAACAGACGATAATAGGAAACATAGAAGGAAGAGATCAGTTGTTAGAAAAGAAAAAATAAAGTGACGCATTACTAAACAATGAGATAAAAGTGTAAGTAATTTATTAAAATACCAGAATAACTGCTTTATGGGGCAGGTATTC
The DNA here is from genome assembly GCF_015104395.2 of Macrobrachium nipponense. NCBI lineage: Eukaryota > Metazoa > Arthropoda > Malacostraca > Decapoda > Palaemonidae > Macrobrachium > Macrobrachium nipponense. Next base: position 2,777,629 of record NC_087213.1, on the reverse strand, counting down.
CTCGCTCTCCTGAATTGTAAAGTGAATTTTATCTCAGAAATATAAAAATACTGAACAAGTAACAGTCGTTGTCGGAAGTCGAATCAAATTATTTCGAAGATAAAATGTCATTTGGGGACTAAGCTGTGAAACTCGTGTGAACAGTTGTACGAAAGTACTTAGTAGATACATTTACGAACATGTAATGTTATGTGCAGAATCCGCAGAATGTTTTGTCGTTCGTTTTTGCGAGCATTCTAGACGGAAAACACTCATAGTAGCATAAGTCTTGAAACGTAGAAAAAAAAAAAAAAAGAAGTATATCTTAGTTTAACCAGACCACTGAGCTGATTAGCAGCCCTCCTAGGGTTGGCCCGAAGGATTAGATATATTTTTACGTGACTAGGAACCAATTGGTTACCTAGCAACGGGACCTACGCTTATTGCGGGATCCGAACCACATTGTATCGAGAAATCCATTTCTATCACCAGAAATAAATTCCTCTGGTTCCGCGTTGGCCGAGCCGAGAATCGAACTTCGGACCACCGGATGGGTAGCCAAGCCCGAAATGCACTCGGCCAACGTGGAACTCTCTTGAAACGGAGAAACAAATCCACAGTCGTGTATGATGTCATACTTACAATAAAATAAATCTCTTTCGAGAGCTTTTTAAAATCTGTTCCATTCCCCCTTTTCAACCTCATATTGAGAAAGGGAATCGAACAGACTCCCGAAAACTCTGTAAAGATTTATTCTTTAATATATGTACCCATCCATCACTGTGGATTTGTTTCTTCATTCTAGACAATGGTATTTATTCAACCGAACATGCGTATAAGTGGTCGGTTAAGCCATAAAGTAAGGTCTGCTAATAATAATATTGTAACTATGACTGTTTTCTTTTGTATCTGGATGACTCCCGAACAATCGTGTAAAAAAAGTAGCCTTTAAGGCGTTTTATGTTTATTCGTAACTTATTTTCCATCTCCTTTCATTTTTCATTCCAGCGATGGCTACATAGGGAAATAAAATAAGCCTGAGAGAGAGAGAGAGAGAGAGAGAGAAGAGAGAGAGAGAGAGAGAGAGAGAGAGATTAGATACATAAAATAAAGCCAATACATCTGAACTTCAGAGGACGTCAGCAGCATGAGAGAGCAGGAATGAATTAGCTGCTCACTTAAACTTTCGAGATCAGAAGACGACACAACTGCACCAGTCAGACTGTTACGCATTTTAGGTGCAGCCAAGATAAAACTCCTAGAGGCAAGCAGGCCTAATAATACTCGGGGGCAGAATTAAACCTGGAGTTTGATCTTGGCATGAACTAGAATGTGGAATAGTCTGCGTAGTGCAGTTAATCTGCTATCGGGTTTCATACCAGATTTAACACATACGTATAGAAAATTAAGTTAAGTATATCTTAGTTTTACCAGACCACTGAGCTGATTAACAGCTTTCCTAGGGCTGGCCCGAAGGATTAGATATTTTTACGTGGCTAGGAACCAATTGGCCACCTAGCAACGGGACCTACAGCTTATTGTGGGATCCGAACCACAATATATCGAGAAATGAATTTCTATCACCAGAAATAAATTCCTCTGACTCCGCGTTGGCCGAGCCGAGAATCGAACTTCGGACCACCGGACTGGAAGCCGAGTGCGAAAACCACTCGTTCAACGAGGAACTACACACGTACAGAGACGATAGGATCTTGTGATACAATTAAGTTATTCCAACCGTCGAGGGAAATCCGCCCTGAAATGGTTACATTTTAAGCTTCCTCGAAAAGATCGTCAGTCAACTCTGTAAAGTGGTTTACGTTGCAAGGTGCTGGGCGTCGTCTCTCAGTTGTTTTGAACTGTTTACATTCAACTGTAAAAGGGCGTCGTCTGTCATCTAGGTTACAGAGCGTCGACGAGCGTGAGATATGACATTGTTTTTCATTTTGGCCATCCATGTGGGAAGGAAGACTTCTTATCATTTTGTGACTTTGTAATGAAGCCGTCGTGTTTGGCTTTTGCATCGTCATGGAATTTCTTCTCTCGCATTTTCGTCATGAAAAGTCATTCCGTCGTTGAATTGGGAGTTTAAGTTTTGGTTATTGCAAGACATCTTCATTTGCTTAATTACCGTTTGACCTCAGTGAACAAGGGTCATTGGTACTGATGTCATTTCCAAGTAACGAAGAAAATATTATTATTATTATTATTATTATTATTATTATTATTATTATTATTAGTATATTATTATTATGATGCTGATGATGATTATGATGATATGATGATGAATGAAGAAATATTATTATTATTATTATTATTATTATTATTATTATTATTATTATTATTATTATTATATTATTTTGGTTTATCACAGTCCTCCAATTCGACTGGGTGGTATTTATAGTGTGGGGTTCCGGGTTGCATCCTGCCTCCTTAAGAGTCCATCACTTTTTTCTTACTATGTGCGCCGTTTCTAGGATCACACTCTTTTGCATGAGTCCCTGGAGCTACTTCAGCCCTCTAGTTTTTCAGATTCCTTTTTAGGGATCTTGGGATCGTGTATTATTAGTTATTATTCGTCACCAACCTATGACTAATTAAAATGCATGCTACAGACCAATCCACCTATTATTATTATTATTATTATTATATTATTATATTATTATTATTATTATTATTATTATTATTATATTATATTAATAGGAAGAAACCTATTCTTATAGAACAACCCCCACAGGGACCACTGACTTGAAATTCAAGCTTTCAAAGAATATTAATAGCGTTCATAAGGAAGTCAGAGAAGGTAACAGGAAATACAGAAAGAAGAGATCCCATTTATTAAAGAGAAGAATATATTAACAACTGGATAAAACTGTACAAAATGCAAAGGAAAAGAGCATCAGGGTAGTTATGCACGGCATGTCAACTTAGCCTACTTGTATGTATCTGTCATCTTTATCGTCTCTGGTCTGATCACATTCCTCCAAGCAATCTGGTTGACCTCTTTAGTTTTAGTCTTTTGTATATATGGAATAACATTCCATATTTTTATTATGTATCTTACATATATATATATATATATATATATATATCTAT
>NC_087213.1:2729554-2769554 GCF_015104395.2 Macrobrachium nipponense | reverse complement strand
TGAACTTGGTGATGTCAGATTTATTTATGGGATTGTCGCTAGTTTGGAAAAAACAAATAAAGTAGTCATTGTACTTGCGAATGGGCCAATGATCTCCCAAAGGCTTCGGCAATTGAGGTTAGAGAGATTGATATATCTATATATATATATATAATATATATATATATATATTATATGTATATATGTAATATATATTTATATGCGTATATGTGTGTGTAATTGTATATCTCATATAATTATGATTTTACACACACACATATATATGTAATATATATAATATATATATATATATATATATATATATATTATATATATATATATAGATATATATATATCTAATAAAAGGAGCCCATAAAAACACCAAAATATAGAGAAAACAAAAAAGTACTATATTTCAGAGACTGCTGTCTCCCTCTTCAGGTAGATGAATGAGAAAAGTTACAGAAAAGGTGGTATTTATACCAAGAGGTCCATCCACCAACAAGCCAATTTAAGTCACCCCCGCTGATAATCTTCCTTTAATCTTCTTAGGGTTGGTTGAATGAAGAGGTTGTCGATCGTGTCCGAAATCCATGCTCCTTTTGAGATGTTCATTACCTGCCTCTCTTTTATTAAGGCCGATTCCATCATTTGACTCTTGTACGGCAGTTGCTGCTATAAATTACACGTGACAACTTCCAGTTTATTCTATGGTTATGTTCATTTATATGGTTGAAAATAGCAGAGTTCTGTTGTCCATACCTAACTGACCTTTTCTTGATGTTTTAATAATCAGAGATACGACAGAATACAAATTCACCATATACAGAAAACCAACGTTCTCACTTTCATACATTCACTACTTTAGCTATCACGACAGTACTATCAAGATAGGTGTAGCTAGTAACTTGTTCTTAAGAGCCTTACGAATTTGTTCCCCAGAATTCCTGGAAAAAAGAATTTGAACTAATTCGCAAGCAACTTTCGTCTTTAAAATATCCTGACCATATAATTGAGAAAGCAATTCACAAAACAAACGTAATTTTCTACCGACCCCCTAAAGACAAGACCAGAGATACACCCAACAATAAAATAATAATTCCCCACCTGGACACGATTAAGAGAATAACCAATCCCTTCGGAAAATCGAACCCTTTTGTATTTACTTACCCAAACACCTTAGCCAAATCCCTGATTAACGTCCAACAAAAGGCATCTCCAAAGGACTCTGGGGTATACGAAATCCCATGCCAGGACTGTGACCAATCTTACATCGGTATTTACAGGTAAACTCCCTTCCCCAGAGATGATTAATACAACACAACAAGACGGTTCATTTAGGTAGGACAACAGAACTCTGCTATTTTCAACCATATAAATGAACATAACCATAAAATAAACTGGAATTTGTCACGTGTAATTTATAGCAGCAACTGCCGGTACAAGAGTCAAATGATGGAATCGGCCTTAATAAAGAGAGGCAGGTAATGAACATCTCAAAAGGAGCATGGATTTCGGACACGATCGACAACCTCTTCATTCAACCAACCCTTAAGAAGATTAAAGGAAGATTATCAGCGGGGTGACTTAAATTGGCTTGTTTGTGGATGGACCTCTTGGTATAAAATACCATTTCCACCTTTTCTGTAAACTTTCTCATTCATCTACTGAAGAGGGAGACAGCAGTCTCTGAAATATAGTACTTTTTTTTCTCTATATTTTGTTTTTTTATGGGCTCCTTTTATTAGATGGAATTCTGTTGTTACAGAACATTGTTACCAGTATATATATATATATATATATATATATATGTAGTATATATGTATATATATATATATATATATATATATATATATATATATATATATATATATGTACATAAATAACAAATGTTGTCAGACCGTAGAATAAAACTCGTCAGTCCGTAATTTTATTTTTTTTTAGCATGGTAAGTTTATTGATGACGGCTTGTGTTGACAATCTGCAGAGAGAGAGAAAAAACGAATAAGTACAAAGCAAATAATAAAATCAGTCAATGGATGGTAGCAGCCTCCGCCCGCGACGGCGCCACTTCAAAGGGGAGTCTGCTGTGGGCATCACTCGCACCGCAGCAACCAGCAACCTCCGTGGGAGAGCAGCAACCAGCAGCATCAACAACAGTTGCTGTCTCCTCCCGCCGAGGAAAATGTGCGGTTTACAGCAGACTGTGAAATTGCACCCGATTTGTAGACCGAGCGAAATTGAACGCCTTTGCGCATGCGCCAAGCACGCGCTGCTCATGCACTGCTCTCCGGTCACACACGCAGTTTCTCTCCGTTTATATCTTGCTTGCGCACGCACACAAATGTCGTGTTTTGAGCGTTGGTGACGCCCGCTGATGAGTTTCTTTTGTTTTCTTAAGGCTCTCCGCTTGGGCTGCTCGGATGAACCAGAAACGGGGTTCATGTGTTTCGTTTGCTCCAAAGGTGGTCATCATTTTTTGTCCATGTAGTTCAAGACATTTTAATTTTATTTAGATAGAATTGGTTGTCTTGACTGCAGATTAGTATTATTATTATTATTATTATTATTATTATTATTATTATTATTATTATTATTATTATTATTTTATTATTATTGTAGGGAAAAACTCTCTATCGCGAGAGTAGATATTCATTTTGAACTGAAGATGAACCCAGGTAAGGGTTCGAAAACCTTTTATAAAGTTTTAAAAAATTTTCACGGACTCTTAACACTTTTTATTATTGTGAACTATTATATTATTATTATTATTATTATTATTATTATTATCATTATTATTATTATTATTTATTTATTTTTTGTTTTGCTCTATCACAGTCCTCCATATTATTATTATTATTATTATTATATTATTATTATATTATATTATTATTATTATTATTATTATTATTATTATTATTATGACTTTACACGTGCTGTCTAACCAGACAGAAAATGATCTTGAATGATTTTTACAGTATCATACATTTATAATATATCGAATACCTTAGTGTATATAAATGCATATATTTTTTATGTTAAGGTCACTGCTCTCCGAATATTTATAACATGCACGTTAAAAAAAATCAGGCAAATGTGTTCATGACATTTTGTCGTGGTCCCATTGGCTTTTTATGGAAATTATTACGGGCGTCATTATTTACAGCGGAATGGATGGCATAAATATCAATGAGCTTATTGAACGGTAATTTATGTTATTGTAATTTTTGCAATTTTTATTTTTTATAGCAGGTTGTTGACTTTTTTCTTAGCTGACTCGATTGAACTCGGTAGCAAACCACAACAGTAACGCAATATATATAACGCGATATATATATTATATATATATATATATATATATATATATATATATATTCTTCTGCTTTTCACTTCTCGAATTCTTCTTCACATTCTGGATACGCTTGTCCCTACAAAAGCCTCCTGAGATCCAAAATGCAAGAATATGAAGCAATTATGAAGTCTATAGCAGGATTCGAACTGGCTTATTATATATATATATATATATATATATATATATATATATATATATCTATATATATAGTTTATCACATCACCGCGATTCATATACATAAACGAACTACTTTAATATTCAATTCAATTTTCCTCGGAATTAATATATTTTCAAAGGCTATATGTTAACCGAAGGAGAATTTTTAGTTGATACTAATAATTTCGTCCTTCGTGGGTTCGAACCAGCACCTAGCGGATTGAGGAGAGATCCGGACTCCAGTGACATTATCGACTCGGCCAGCAACGATCCGAACCCACGAGAGAACGAAATATTATCGACTAAAAAATTCCCATTCGGTTAACATATATGAAAATATATTAATTCCGAGGATAGAGCGAATTGGATATCAAAGAACATTTGTAGGTAGATGTATATATATATATATATATATATATATATATATATATATATATATATATATATATATATATATATATATATATATATATATATATATATAATTTCATTGAGTACTTGCTCTCTAGACAGGACTTGTTTGAAAACTTCGAAGTGAGTCTGTTCGCCTACCAGAGGTGAGATAACGCGGCTGTTGCTCTACGGAAACCAAAGCGAGGGGTGGAGAAGGAAGTCTGCCTTGTAGGAACTTGCTAATGGAGAAGAATCTCGCAGACGACATGATGCTTTGGACAATGGTGACTGGATTGTTCTCCAAGACTAATGATTGCCTCATATTTTGAGAGAGAGAGAGAGAGAGAGAGAGAGAGAGAGAGAGAGAGAGAGAGAGAGAGAGAGAGACTTTCCTCTTCTCTCCTGATACTAGCATGACGAGAGAATGAGAGGAAGAGCTTTGTTTTGATTCTTAGCATCGGAGGAGGAGAGGAAGAGAGAGAGAGAGAGGAGACGAGCGTGAGAGAGAAGGATCGAAGAGACGAGGAGACAGAGAGAGATTTTCCTGTCATGATCTTAGCATTTAGCATGACGAGAGAGAGAGTGAGAGACTTTAATGTTTTGTTCTTAGCATGGAGAGAGAGAGAGAGAGAGAGAGAGGCGGGGGTGTTCCTTCTTCAGTCATCGACAATACCGTATACCTACGTAAGTGTCTACTAGCGGACGAGAAGATTAAAGTAAGGAATGTTTGATGGTTTCCGGGAGATTCCAGGAAATCAGCGAGTCGCTGGACAAAAATGTTGATTAGATTAAGGGGTAATAACTCCAGCAGTCAGTAACTTCCGAATTTTCCTCATGGTGCGATCGTCTGATTTCGCAAATGATAAGTTTGAAGGGGAGTGACTCTACGCAATAGCGGTCCGTTAGATAGAATTTCCTGGTCTTACAAAAGAGAGAGAGAGAGAGATTTTTGAGCATCATTCTGGTTCCGGTAACAATTGCCTCATGGATAAAGTTGGGGGGACACTTTTTCCATCCAAGGAGATGTTCTACTCGTATAAACGAGGAGTAAAAAGTGCCGGGACTTTTGAGCGTCATTCTGGTTCTAGTAGCGACAATTTCCTCGTGGAAAAATTTGGGGGACATCGTTTCCGTCCAACGAAAACCTGGAAGATTTTCCTTGGAAACTGGTGAGTGTAAGCGAGCCCCATGATATAATTGCCCTAGCATTTCTCCACGCCTCAGTAAACACGCAGCAACCTGGCCGGACATTTCAGGGAAATGGGAACTCCATTCTGGAGAAAAAGTTTAATTCTAAGTTATCGGGAGAAATCAGGGAGTCATTTCTGGCCAAAAATGTTAATTGAGTAACTATTGTCCGGAACTTTAGCGAGGTAGAAACTCGGCCCCCTGCATTTGCTTGTCACTTGCTACCCGACGCATTGTAATTTCGGGTCTCAAGAGCGACGTTCTGTAAAAGAATCGAATAATGGAGATTATCTCAGTTTCTGGCAACGAGAGAGTTCGAAATATGTAGTTGTCTTCTTGTCGTAAAAGAAGATAGATTAGATATACGGGACACGTAACTGATGCACCTTTTGTGATTACCTCACCTGTGGAGGGAAGGAGTAGAGGGTTGTATTTTGTGTTTGTGTGGGGGGGGGGAGATCCCCTCTCATGTACCAGGTCCCTCCATATGGCTCCTTCATATAGCTGTATTGGTGAAGGTGAGGCCATTCTCGCGTAATTAAAGAATCCTAAGGACGGCCCGTTATTCACTTAACAATTCCCATCGTATCAGAGCCATCAAGGTGTTAAAACTTTCATTAAATTAAACATATAAAGATAATATAAAATTTATACTGTCTGTGGTCACTTAATTCTCGTTCTTGTCCTCTTTCATAAATTATCATTTCAGTTCAAGGCTAAACGGTCTCTTGAAGACACTCGGACTTTTTTAAAGATATTCTCTCTCTCTCTCTCTCTCTCTCTCTCTCTCTCTCTCTCTCTCTCTCTCTCTCTCTCTCTCTCTCTCTCCAGGAGAATGATGTAGATGCTCTTTCAAACACTCCATGCAATCTTCCTCTGACATGAATGTTTGGTGTAATCTCTTCACAGGAAAACTGTACAACTCTCTCTCTCTCTCTCTCTCTCTCTCTCTCTTCTCTCTCTCTCTCTCTCTCTCTCTCTCTCTCTTTAAATAATTTCTAAGAAAAGGGCTATTATTAAATGCCACCAAAACACAGTGCATGTTTGTGGGTAGCTCACAGTATATTAGCAAAATTCCAGATGACATTGTAATAAAATGCGATGGGGATGAAATAAAGATAAGTCAACATGTGAAAAATCTAGGTCTACACATGAACAGGTATATGACATTCAGTACTCACATTGACGAGCTGAGTAGAAAAGTTAGTGGCATTCTAATGTATCTAAGTAGAGTAAAAGATTACTTTGATGATACTACTCGAGCTTTGATTGTGGTCCTAAGTGTAATAAACTTCTGTATTAAGATATGGGGGGTAACTAATGATATGCACATGGAAAAAGCTCAAAGAATCCAAAACTTTGCAGGTAAAGTAGCCGTTATTGGGGTGAAAAAAACACGATCACATCACCCCAACCCTCCAGCAATTAAAGTGGATAAAATTAAAAGAAAAGTGTATGTGTAAGTGTTTACATAATAAAAATATGGAATGTTAGTCCATAAATATAAAAGTCTAAAACTAAAGAGGTCAACCAGATTGCTTGCAGGAATGTGATCAGACTAGAGACGCTAAAGATGACGTATACAATAAGTATGTAAGCTAAGATAACATGCCGTCACCTGTAGTCATTCAATTGTTTATAAACATTAGTCCAAGCTCCCTGCTTGAGACAACTACCCCGACCTATTATTCAAACGGCCTACGTGATCTGTAGCGTGTCTCATTCGATTGTGTGTTCGTATGAAACTATGTCATCTGATAGTATGTTCATATGTTCGAACTACTGTCTGTTCCTTCATAACTTGTAACAGAGATGGTAGACGGGCAGAACAGAGTTAGCTATCGTCATTAGAAGACCTGTACCTCTTTACCTAAGCTTTATCATGTAGAGGAATAGGATTAGCCATCATCATTGGCAGAAGCGATCAAGCTATCGTCATAGAACGACTGTACGATCATACCTGATCTTCATCATGTAAAACTTCAGAAGAATATACTATTTTTATACTTAGTGTTTTCTACAAGAACCTCACCGAACCATGAGTTTAACACATCGTCGTAAAGATAATACCGACTTCGTAAGTGATCTACAAAACCCCAGACACTCCATTGAAGATGGAAGTGCAATACCAACCGACTTAGCGTATAGATTATCGCTAGTCTAACATTACCTCATAGGGCGCCTTATCATACAAGGCACAAGCCCTAATATATGTACGATGTTTGTGTTTTTGTTTTTAAAAGTTTGAGAAAAGAATATCCCAACTGGCTATACACATTTCCTACAGTTGGTAATTGTAGGAATGCATTAACAAGACAGAATGAAAATCTATATGTAGACAGCTATCGAACGGATTTGGGTTCACGCTCGATGGCAATAAGGGGCCCAGCTTGCTGGAATAAACTACCTTTGGAAGTAAGAAAATGTATAGATGTTAGTTCTGATTTATTCAAAAGGAAACTTAAGCAATACTTCTTAAATTTTACTTGAATGTATATATATCCTAGACTTTTACAATCCAATTATTGTGAATTTTATGTAAATAATTTATATTGTTATGTAGCAGAATAACCATTTTATAATGGAATAAAGGTTTTTGACTTTGACTTTGACTTTGACTCTCTCTCTCTCTCTCTCTCTCTCTCTCTCTCTCTCTCTCTCTCTCTCTCTCTCTCTCGTTATCCCAAACCACGAGAGCGTAATGATAGGTTGGTCAGTTGGTTATGGAGAGACAGATACAACCAGAAGTTAAGAAAGGAAGATTGGTTGAACATTGGTGCCATCTGTTGGTCTGTGGTGAAGTTAACATTGTCAACACCAAGCGGTTCTTTTGATATATGGGCGTATTTTGTACAGCGCGTTGATCAGGTTCAAAAGAAGACGCCGCTTCCCTTTCTCTTGTCTGTTACTGTGGAGGTTCTCTAATGGGGGTTTTGACCCCCCTCACCCCCGGGAGATGTACATAAGGGGGTCTTCACTTGAGAAAGAGAGAGAGTTACACGGATGAGGATGTCTCAAAGACTTATTAGAGAAAGAGTTTTTTTAGGTAAAATAGAGCCACAACTTTTTTCGCTTTGTTTTGTTCTTCGTGTGTCATCTTTTGGTACAGTTTTTTTCACGTCAGTCCTTTGGGTCCATCTAACAGGTTCCCCCAATCATCGACACCAGACACATATTTAGAGAACAAAATGGAGAATGGATGAATACGCACCAAAATAAAATAAAATAAAATAAAATACAACGATTCTTCCTATTTCTGAAACTAGAATATAATATTTAGGCCAAAAGGCAAGCGAGGTGACCTATGATGAGGTCAATCAGCACCGAAAATGTTGACACAGTTAATAGGAGAAGGTGGAAAGCAGGAAGTGAGAGGAGACCATAGGAAATGCAGAAAGAAGATAAAAAATAAAACAATAAATTAAGATCAATAAAAATCGTCAAATGTCATTCATAACGAATAACAAATGACAAAATCATAAGAAAATGAAGATATTACGCCTCAAATAAGGCATGTGGTCATTGTATCATACATATATATATATATATCTAATAAAAGGAGCCCATAAAAACACCAAAATGTAGAGAGAAAAGTACTATATTTCAGAGACTGCTGTCTCTCCTCTCTCTTCAGGTATATGAATGAGAAAAGTTACCAGAAAGGTTGTATTTATACCAAGAGATTCGTCCACAAGTAAGCCAATTTAGGTCACCCCCGCTGATAATCTTCCTTTAATCTTCTTAAGCGTTGGTTGAATGAACACTGCGTCGACGATGTCCGATGTCCAATTCCCTTTGAGATGTTCATTACCTGCTTCTCTTTTATTTTTTAAGGCCGATTCCATCATTTGACTCTTGTACCGGCAGTTGGCTGCTATAAAATACACGTGACATATTCCAGTTTATTCTATGGTTATGTTCATTTATATGGTTGAAAATAGCCGAGTTCTGTTGTCCATACCTAACTGACCGTTTGTGTTGTATTAATCTCTGGGGAAGTGATTTACCTGTAAATCCGATGTAAGATGGTCACAGTCCTGGCATGGGATCTCATATACCCCAGAGTCTTTGGGCGATGTCTTTTGTTGGACGTTAATCAGGGATTTGGCTAAGGTATTTGGGTAGGTAAATGCAAAAGGATTGGATTTCCCAAGGGTGTGAGTTACTCTCTTAATCGTCTCCAGGTGGGGAATTTTTATTTTATTGTTGGGTGTGTCTCTGGTCTTGTCTTTAGGGGGTCGGTAGAAAATTACGTTTGCTTTTTGAATTGCTTTTCTCAATTATATGGTCAGGATACTTTAAAGATGAAAGTTGCTTGCGAATTAGTTCAAATTCCTTTTCCAGGAAATCTGGGGAACAAATTCGTGAGGCTCTTAAGAATAGGTTGCTAGCTATACCTATCTTAGATAGTATGGTCATGATAGCTAAAGTAGTGAATATATGAAAGTGAGAACGTTGGTTTTCTGTATATGGTAAATTTGTATTCTGTCGTGTCTCTGATTATTAAAACATCAAGAAAAGGAATTTTGTTGTCTGTTTCCCATTCAACTTTAAATTTGATGCTGGGCCCTAATGCGTTTAATTTTGAGAGGAATTCATTAAAATTACCCCACTTATTATCCCAAAATGTTAGTATGTCATCCACGTATCTCATCCACAGCATGATTTTGGGTTTTATTGCATTTATTACTGTAGTTTCAAAGTATTCCAGTACAGATTGGCTAAAATAGGACTTAAAGGACTACCCATACTACACCCGAATTTTTGCTTGTAGAATGATTCCCCGAATGAAAATACGTTATTAGATGCACATAATTCAACTAACTCTGAAATATAGTACTTTTCTCTCTACATTTTGGTGTTTTTATGGGCTCCTTTTATTAGATGGAATTCTATTGTTACAGAACATTTTTACCAGTCATTGTCAGCCCATTATGGAATTCAACCGCCTTTCCACGATTCTTCACTCACTTCCAGAAGTCAAGCCAGTTTCCGCAAGTTTGAAAAAGAACTGAACAGACTACACCGGCGAGAAACCAAAAAACACTTTTTGAAGAATGCCTCAAAGAACAAGTACTTCCAAAAATGTACGGATTCGGGAGATGGACTCTGCAATCAAACCCCTTCCCTCTATCACACAAGATTTTCCTGGAAGAAAGAATCACCAATACGAGAAACGACATCTTCGTGCTACGCAGAGTGATATATGGAACTCAATCTAATCTTCGCCTCCTCACTACGGACCACGTATACAGGTATCTGATTTCATTCTGTTCCGACATTGCTGCCTATAATAGCGTGACTCATTCCAACAGACTTTTACGCAAGTTAAATAACTAATAGATAATAGCGCATGGAATAATCTTGAACAACAAGACAAAGTTTTTAAACTTATCCAACACCCCCCTTACTTGTAAATCAACATTTAGTTTTAAATTTAGGCTTATCCTTTGCCCTTATGCCAGACCGCAAAAACAACCTTGACTTCATAGTGGCTTTTGATAAATTCATATCTGACAAAAAACTACAGCCGTGAAGAGATATGTTTAAAAGGAGTGTTACTAAATGCTTTAACTGACCTTCATAAGAAATATCCTGTTCCCCGCAGATTCATGATAGCCATCCACTCGCTAAAAAAGTTAGATGTTATAATAAGTAGATCCGACAAAGACGGCAAAATTGTAATAATGGACAAAGACTTCTACCTCGACAAAATCAACCAGCTCCTTAGCGACACAAATACTTACGAAAAACTGACGAAAAATCCCCTCCAGAACGTTCCCACAGAATTTTTTCGGAAAGTAAGATTAATTGGCCAAGACAAAAAAGAGTATTGAACTATTAGAGAAATTTAAAGTAATTAATCCTAAATTACCCTACTTTTATGGTCTTCCAAAACTCACAAAGGACAATCTTCCATTCAGACCCATCGTTTCATGCGCCGGAGCTTTCAATTACAAAATTTCTAAATGGTTAGCTGGCCTCCTTTCTCCTCCTTTTTAGGCACTTTTTCTCCAGTCACATCAAACATTCGGAAGACTTTTGTCACAAATTCAGAGAAGCACATATACCACTTCACAACATAAAACTTTTAAGCCTTGACGTAGACTCCCTATTCACAAAAGTACCAGTACAGGACGTTCTTCAGTTTTTAAGGGAAAAATTATCCCCCTATTCAGATCATTTGTTTCCCTTTAGCACTTGACCAAAATAATTAAAGTTAGTTGAATTATGTGCATCTAATAACGTATTTTCATTCGGGGAATCATTCTACAAGCAAAAATTCGGGTGTAGTATGGGTAGTCCTTTAAGTCCTATTTTAGCCAATCTGTACATGGAATACTTTGAAACTACAGTAATAAATGCAATAAAACCCAAAAACATGCTGTGGATGAGATACGTGGATGACATACTAACATTTTGGGATAATAAGTGGGGTAATTTTAATGAATTCCTCTCAAAATTAAACGCATTAGTGCCCAGCATCAAATTTAAAGTTGAATGGGAAACAGACAACAAAATTCCTTTTCTTGATGTTTTAATAATCAGAGACACGACAGAATACAAATTTACCATATACAGAAAACCAACGTTCTCACTTTCATATATTCACTACTTTAGCTATCATGACAATACTATCAAGATAGGTATAGCTAGCAACCTATTCTTAAGAGCCTTACGAATTTGTTCCCCAGATTTCCTGGAAAAGAATTTGAACTAATTCGCAAGCAACTTTCATCTTTAAAGTATCCTGACCATATAATTGAGAAAGCAATTCAAAAAGCAAACGTAATTTTCTACCGACCCCCTAAAGACAAGACCAGAGACACACCCAACAATAAAATAAAAATTCCCCACCTGGAGACGATTAAGAGAGTAACTCACACCCTTGGGAAATCCAACCCTTTTGCATTTACCTACCCAAATACCTTAGCCAAATCCCTGATTAACGTCCAAACAAAAGACATCGCCCAAAGCCAAAAGACTCTTGGGTATATGAGATCCCATCCAGGACTGTGACCAATCTTACATCGGATTTACAGGTAAATCACTTCCCAGAGATTAATACAACACAAACGGTCAGTTAGGTATGGACAACAGAACTCGGCTATTTTCAACCATATAAATGAACATAACCATAGAATAAACTGGAATATGTCACGTGTAATTTATAGCAGCAACTGCCGGTACAAGAGTCAAATGATGGAATCGGCCTTAATAAAAGAGAAGCAGGTAATGAACATCTCAAAAGGGAATTGGACATCGGACATCGTCGACGCAGTGTTCATTCAACCAACGCTTAAGAAGATTAAAGGAAGATTATCAGCGGGGGTGACCTAAATTGGCTTACTTGTGGACGAATCTCTTGGTATAAATTACCACCTTTCTGTAAACTTTTCTCCATTCATATACCTGAAGAGAGAGACAGCAGTCTCTGAAAGATAGTACTTTTTTCTCTCTACATTTTGGTGTTTTTATGGGCTCCTTTTATTAGATGGAATTCTGTTGTTACAGAACATTTTTACCAGTCATATATATATATATATATATATATATATATATATATATATATATATACTATATATATATATATATATATATATATATATATATAATATAGATATAATAATATATATATATATATATATATATATATATATATATATATATATATATATATACATATATATATAAATACACACACACACACACACACACACACACACACACATATATATATATATATAGATTATATTATAATTATTATATCTATAGAATATATACTATATATATACATATATTATAGATAATACAATACAATGATACAATAACCACATGCTTTATTTGAGGCGTAATATCTTCATTTGCTTATGATTTTGTCATTTGTTATTCGGTATGAATGACCTTTGACGATTTTTATTGATCTTAATTTATTGTTTTATTTTTTATCTTCTTTCTGCATTTCCTATGGTCTCCTCTCACTTCCTGCTTTCCACCCTCTTCTACCAACTGTGTCAACATTTTCGGTGCTGATTGACCTCATCATAGGTCACCTTGCTCGCCCTTTGGCTTAAATATTATATTCTAGTTTCAGAAATAGGGAGAATCTTTTTTTCTATTGTGATTTTGGTGCGTATTCATCCATCCGCCATTTTGTTTTCTCAATACGTGTGTGGTGCCGATCATTGGGGGAACCTGTTTGGTGGACCCAAAGGATTGACGTGAAAAAAAACTGGACCAAAAGTTGTTTTTTTCCCCGAGTGACCCTCTTCCTAAATTGTCAGTTTGAACGGAGGAGCGAATGTTTGTTGTACGCCATTGCAAATGGCTGCGGAGGCTTGCAGGTGATTTTGTCTGTTATTTATAGGCCTGCTGGTACGCAGTTTGCCCCAACCTCATACCACCGTCTGTTTTTCAACACACGCACACACACACACACACAGAGCTGTATTCCCGATAGAGGGAGGCTGGTATTGGGGGCGGTATTTTAATCATGGCGCCTTCGTTGATCTAATCAGTGAATATGGTTAGTGGTAGATAGACGACTGTGGTGGGCTGTAGGTATGTCGAAGAAGGGGATGTGTTTTGTGACTCCATCTCAATAAGATTATATATATAATATATATATATATATATATATATATATATATATATATATATCTATATATATTACTTCTGTAATATATGTATACACTATATAATGTGTATTTTTATTTTTCGGTGTTGTATGCAAATTAGATTGAATTACAGTCTGAGTAGGCCTATGCTCTCACGTACTGGTGAAATGTTCGTCCAAAATGTCCACAGTGAATTTCGGTTGTAATTCTGAATTATATGCAGACGTCCGATTATTTTCTTGATCATATATTTTTTTCTCACTTCTCAGCCAATTTTACACTTCGAAAACGTCTTAATCTGTGCCATTTGGAGGCCGGCTTGTGATTTTATGCGCTTTAGTTTAAAAAGTGGATCAATTTCCCCTTGTGGCTGAAAAATAAAAATTTTCGACATATTTCGCTTTCAGTTTCTTCAACCTTTTAGTTTTCTGTCCTCCCTCAGATCTTAAAAACTACTGAGGCTAGAGGGCTGCAAATTGGTATGTTGATCATCCACCCTCCAGTCATCAAACATACCAAATTGCAGCCCTCTAGCCTCAGTAGCTTTTATTTTATTTAAGGTTCAAGTTGGCCATGATCGCGCGTCTGACACCCTTCTATAGGTGCCCACAATAGAGGCCACCACCGCGCCCTGGCTGAAAGTTTCAGGAGCCGCGGCTGAGAGTTTTATATAGCATTATACACTATAGAAAACTCGACTGCGCCGGAGAAACTTCGGCGCAATTTTTTTTTTTCAAGTTTAACGACCTCATAATCAAGGAAGGCTGCATGGCCGGTGTTCATTATTCAGGTTACGAAAGAGCGAGCTATCTTGATCTATCTTGGAAAAGAAAGCGATGGAGTCTGTGATCATTTGATGTTTGTAATTTTATGTTTTAGATTATTTTTCGGATGAATAACATCCTTGATAATTTCCGCTTTGGAAAGTTTCCTCTTTGTGTCTTTATATAGGATAATTGAACTGATTGCACATTGGATAAAGATCCAAGTGTCGTCCTTTGTTCTATCTGTAATTTATGATCCTGCTTCATAAACCACACACACACACACACACGCATATAATATATATATATAAATATATATATTTATTATATATATATATATAGATATATATATATATGTGTGTGTGTGTGTGTGTGTGTGTGTGTGTGTATGTGCATACTGTGTTGCACGGCATAATGGAAAAAAATTTAATTTACTTAAGTAAGAAAAGATATACATGCATAGTTTTTCTTATAGTGCAATGAAGGATTTTGAAATAATAGTTTATTTATTCATCGACCACAGAGCGTGATGTTAGTTGTTTCTGTAATGTTTTTCTTTGCTTGTGCTTGCATAATGACGCGGCTTTTAAAGTGCTTGAATGTTTTTTTTTGAAAGCGAACACAGCAGATTGCTTAGTAAGCACTGAACTGTTTTACTCACTGAGCCAACTCGCTGCAACCCTCTCTATTCCTTTTGCTATACCTCCTTTCATATTCTCTTTCTCCCATCTTGCTTTCCTCGCCCCTTCAGAGCAGTTGATTCAGAGTTGAAAAGCGAGGTTTAATTCCTGTCACACCTTTCAAGCGTTCTCTACTATCGATTTCGGTTTCACCGTTGAATGACCTCGTCATAGGTCCCAGCGCTTGGCCTTTGGCTTTAATTCTATATTCTCTTTTATTCTTCTTACTGAGCACAATGGATTAATTTTACTAGATCTCAGTAGTTCTTAAAATTGAACAGTTAAATATGTTTCTCAGTGGATTCATTTTACTAGAGATGATTAAAGTATGTTTTAGTTTAACCAGACCACTGAGCTGATGAACAGCTCTCCTACGGCTGGCCCGAAGGATTAGATATTTTTACGTGGCTAGGAACCAATTGGTTACCTAGCAACGGGACCTACAGCTTATTGTGGGATCCGAATCACATTGTATCGAGAAATGAATTTCTATCACCAGATATAAATTCCTCTGACTCCACGTTGGCCGAGCCGAGAATCGAACTTCGGACCACCGGATTGGTAGTCGAGCGCGAAATCCACTCGGCCAACGAGGAACTTAACATTATTAAAATTGCTCGAACATGCACAGTTAATCTTGTAAGGATTACCAGTGACAAAAACGCTGTCGATTGAAATGCACGCACAGGCGTCAGTGACTGTTGATCACGTGACGCCCGATGACCAACAATGAAAACGCTGCGTGCAATATTGATCTGACGCAGAGAGGAAGAAGGACACCTCATCCAGGGGTCGCTAGACGACGGCGGGGACCAGCGAGTGATTCCATGCCTGACGATGAGGCTCATCAGTTACGCTAAAGTAGTAATAATTGCTGCAACCTATAAGCAGGAAGAAGATGATGTGTCGTGGCGACCTCCTGCGCCTGCGCTCTGGAGATGAACGAGATTGTGCTGCCTTATCGGTTGCAGTATCTCTTTCTCTCTTTTAAATCAGCTGAAAATCCTTATGGGCGGAGTCAGCAGGCTATACTTAACTCAAGAGGACCCCAAAGGGAAATCAGCCTGCAGAGAGAGCGAGAGACAAGTTATAGGAAAGCGTGATATTTAAACAAACCCGAGGGAATAGAAATTAAGATTTACGGTTAAATTTAGCCTTGATCATGCAACGTTATAGGACAGACCACCACCTGGCCGTGGCTGAAAGTTTCATGAGCCGCGACTGGTACAGCATTTTACGCTGTACAGCAGACTCGATTGTGCGAAGAAACTTTCGCGTATTTATTATTATTATTATTTTTTTTTTTTTTTGTCCCGAGACGTCTCCGTCAGCGCTTTGACTTCAGGACACGTCTTCTCTCCACTTGGGGTCAGTGGAAGGCAAGGAGTTGTATACAGTATGACCGTCATGCTTGTCGCTTCCGAGAATTACAGATAAGATAACAGCCCGAGACCTCCTTGGGAGGCGACAGATGCAGCAGCAAGCGACATTTATGCTTGCCTGAGGCTGTGAGGTCTATCTGAAGAGATGCGCATGCCTGAACTGCCTCCTTTTTTCGGGATTAATGTTCCCTCGTAGCGGGTCGAATTTGCCTTCATTACGTTGTGCTTTTAGTCTTCTGTAAAAGAAAACTATTGAGGTGGCTCCTTGTCTGTCCGTCCGCACTTTTTCTGTCCGCCCTCAGACCTTCAAAACTACAGAAGGTAGAGGGCTGCAAATTGGTATGTTGATCGTCCACCCTCCAATCATCAAACTTATCAAATTGCAGCTCTCTAGCCTCAGTAGTTTTTTTTTATTTGATTTAAGGTTAAATTTAGCCATGATCTTGCGTCTGGCAGTGCTATAAGTGCAAAAAAATAAAAAAACCAGGGCACCACTGGGCCATGGCTGAACGTTTCATGGATCGCGACTAACAGTTTTGTGGGCCGTGGCTGAGAGTTTCATACAGCGTTATACGCTGTAGAGAGAACTCGATTGCGCCGAAGAATCTTATATAACTCCAGTTATGAATATCGGTCGATTTTGAAGAATAATGATTATAATAATAGTCCCTGTTCAAATGGCTGCCATTCGTTTATAAAATATTGTAATAATACTCGAGGAACACCGGTCAATTGTGAAAGAATAATAATTTTTGATAGTCCATCCTACTCAAAAGGTTGCTTAAAAGTCCTTTTAACATAACTCTGATCGCTATTTGCTAAATTAAGAACGCAGTCATGCACGGGGATTGCATTCAGTTCTGTGCTTCGCAAGACTTGCATGCGTTAGCAATTGCATGGAGTGTGGCAGCAGCAGCAGCCAATGGAAAATTAAGGAGCCACTCCCTTGGTAAACAAACTGGAACGATTCAGTTAATTGTGCTTTCTATCTTCGGTGAGTAAACACCA
The DNA here is from genome assembly GCF_015104395.2 of Macrobrachium nipponense. Classification (NCBI taxonomy): domain Eukaryota; kingdom Metazoa; phylum Arthropoda; class Malacostraca; order Decapoda; family Palaemonidae; genus Macrobrachium; species Macrobrachium nipponense. The sequence continues at coordinate 2,752,034 of NC_087213.1, read as the reverse complement.
AGAAGCCTCTCTCTCTCTCTCTCTCTCTCTCTCTCTCTCTCTCACACACACACACACACACACACATATATACATAAATATATATATATATATATATTTATCGAAATGTGTGTGTTTTATGTGTAGACGATTATATATATATATATATATATATATATATATATATATATATATATATATATATATATAGTGTGTGTGTGTATGTGTGTTCTGTAACGCACACTCATGCGAATCCCATTACATGAAGATTCACATAGACATTTCACTGACTCGATGGAAATAGCAAAGTTATTTCCATCGATCTTTAGCAATAGTGGCGCGTCGGGTATTTCCTTGGAAATTGACTTTTTCTATAGTTTCTTAACTTTTTTCTTTGATTCTTGAATTAAATTCTTGGGGGAACGGGGCGCTTGACTAAAGGCATTGTAATGCTTACTTCAGGATCCTCCATTAAAAAAAAAACACTAACATTGTAGAATTACATAGGAAAAATGATCAAAATCTAAGTATGTGTTTAAAGTTTTGAAATGTCAGAAGATTGATTAGTCATCTAAGACCAAGAGCACAAATCACCTTGGTCATTGTAGAATTACACTTGAAAATATAAGAGTGTAAGTATAATCTTTAAAGCGATGAAATGTCGGAAGACTGATTTCTCATCTAAGACCAAAAGCGCGCTTCACGCTCTCATTTTATTTTCCTCCATTTTGAGTCAACTGTAACTGGCGCATTGTATCTGCAGTGGATTGTCGCTCGCTTTCCTGCCGTCAATGTCTTGCTTGCCTATTTGGGTCATTTCTGCAGGACTCTCCGACTTCCTATTAAGGGCCATGGGGTGATTGCATAAGACCCTCGTCTGGAGAAGCCATATCGGCCAAAATGATGCCATTTGTCTCGGGGAACGAGGCGAAGAAATTGAGACATTCTTTCGGTTTCATGGTGTTATTGCCTGCAACTGACGCTACCCTGTCTTATATCGAGTTTTCTTTTTTCTATCTTTTTTCGGATCTTTCGTAGATAGTGATCGTCAAGAACATAATACTTTTTTTATATTTTTTTTACTCTTGGGGTTTTATACATTCAAGTCTTTCTCAAAGTTGCAATTTGTCTTTTACTCTTAGTGTTACTGGATATGTTATCTTCCTCAGTCTGTATCCAGATATCTTTATTCTACTTTCTCCATTACTTCCTGGATTCCTTTATCTTTGTTCAGTCACTCAAACTCTGCCTTTTTGCTGTCCCAGATGTTGAATAGCCGAAAGTGCCTCAGTTTTTGGCCGGACAGCCTCAATTTCATGAATCTGGGTACCATTTTTCCACTTGCATCTGGCTAAAGATATTTGCTAACATTGGAACTATAATGGCGCTTGAGAATATTTCTGTCTCTCTGACACTATCTGATGGTCAGGTGGCAGCTTGGGAGGACTGTGAAACTCGGCAGCTCTGACTCCTGATGTCTGTGGCAGTTAATGATGTTTTTCTCTTCGTACTACACGAAGCAAGTTTTTCTATTCTCTCTCTCTCTCTCTCTCTCTCTCTGATTGCGTTGTCAGTTACCCAGATGTTGTGACGCCAGATATAATACACAATCAATCATGATCGTGTTAGAATCCGGCTACGTTCATTAGTCCAAAAGATCTAGTTGAAAACGGTTTGCCCGTCACTGCTCTGTTCTTAGCGGTCGTTCAAGTCCGCAGGTTCAAGATTTTCTTGGCTTAGGTCCAGCTCTACATGTTTTCTTTTCCTGTGTGAAGAGAAGGCGTTCTGCTCTTCATCCTAGTGCCGGAGTGGAGGCATCGTTTTAATTTTGATTCTACCGTTTCGAATTTTTGTTGTTGTATATTGTATATATATATATAGTAATAAAAATTATCTACTATATATATATATATATATATATATATATATACACTTGATAATATGAAGCTGCGATTTAAACTCTTGTGTGATGTGATCATGAGCCATCTTCATAAATGAACTGATGTGGCCACCGACTCGAAATTCCAGCCTTCAAAGAATACTAAGGTGTTCATTTGACAGAAGTAGCAGAAGATAATAGGAAGTAAAGTTGTTAGAAGAGATAAATGAATTAACACTTTAATAAATAAATATATAAACCCCGACGTCTTCCATAAATTCAGAAAGAGGAGATGTATGATTCGTGTATGCAAAGAATCGGGGTTACCACCTCTTAACAGCCACGTAATGAGAGAGAGAGGAGAGAGAGAGAGAGATATTCCATACTAGGAAGATCGTCCTGCTTGCGACCACGCCCCTTTTCTCTCCCCGCGGGCGGAGAAATGGGGATGGGATGGGCGGGCCGCTGCCCGATGGTGCGTGGGTGGGTAACCTGGCGGTTATGTAATCGTGGGTGTGGTCGGAATTTCCTGGAGCGCTCAGCCGGGTAGATTTCTCTGATGGTAATTGTTCAGTGTCTCGGGGTTTTTATTAAATAATTATTCGACTTGTTCGGAAAGATACTGCGGGTTTTGGACGAGTTTTTGAATCGTGTGTTTTTCGTGTTTCGGGCTTCGTTTGTTTAAGTTTTCTGACAAGTTTTTTTTATTGGTTTTTACTTTCAAAAGTCATTCGATAGATTTTAAAATTTGTTTCATTGTTTCGTATTTTATCGTTTATTTTGATTGTATATATATACTTTTTAGTTTTTTCAAATATCAATCAGTCGAATCATTTTCAGCAATATTCTTTATTTTTTTTTTCTTTTTTTTAAACTTTTTTCACAGATTTTTAAACATATCAATCATTCGATTAATTTTTCGAGTTTTATTCTGTATTCCGTGTTTTTTTTTTTTTTTTTTACTTTTTACTCATTTTCTTTTTCATGTTTCGTGGTTTTATAATTGGTGTTTTTATCGATTTTTAAAATTCAGTCATTTCAAATTTTCTTTATTCGTCCATAAATGTTATTCGTGGGTTTTACATTCTGTATATAATCATTTATTTTGACCAGTGTTGTTGTCAGGTTTTTTAAACACGGTAGTTCTCAAAGATGGTTTTTTTTTTTTTTGATGCCAACAAATCAGTGGCGTTGCTGCCTTTACCCTTTCTGGGGGAACAGGTTTTCTGATTTGTATAATCGTGCGCGCTCGTAGGTACATAAGGGTCATATTCACGGCTGTGTGTAGTACATATATCTAGACGTCGGTTGGAAATGAACGTATACATTACATTCGTCATACTTTGCGTGCATATTTATATCTAGAGCTTTGACATTTTTCAATATATATATATATATATATATAATATATATATATATATATATATATATATATATATATATATATATATAGAGAGAGAGAGAGAGAGAGAGAGAGAGTGAGAGAGAGAGAGAGAGAGAGAGAGAAGTAGATCACCTGGTCCTCATATACATAAATTATATATACTATATATATATTATATGCAATATAAAAAAACACTATATATGATTATTAAGAAAATCAAGGTACATATAATATATATCAGATAAACAAGGATAATTTACTTATGGATATCTATATATATATTATATATATATATATAATCATATATATATATATATAGAGAGAGAGAGCAGAGAGAGAGACGACGAGAGGAGACCCTGTCCCGGATGTGGAAGAGATGAGAGAGATAAATGAGGAGAGAGAGCGAGTTTGTTGCACATGTGCACTGGATATATCTCTTACACTAAACGTGCTGAATAAGCATATAAATGAATGAAATACACGCAAAAAGATCTAAGGTAATTTACGCTGCAACATCAAACATTAAGAACTAATGGCAGTCCAGCGGAGGACAGTGAGTAATACCTGCAATCTCATTTCTGCAAGCTCCATTACTTCTTAAATAAACACAGCACGTCGGAATCAGCCGACCCGACGAAATGTATAAAGCACTGGCGCGCGCGCCAAGACCTCAATTTTGGACCTCTTGACACCTCACCGGGTTTCGTGGAAAATGACCTCAACTAGGAAAAGGGTCTTATATGATTACTTCCCCGATATATTCTCTTGTTGTGATGCAGAATGTTAATCAGATTGAAATGTGATAACAAATGAGACCTTTCACATTCATATTGATCCCTGATCCTCTTTTCTTGCCGAGAGCGATTGACCACATCTGCTGAACAGCAGCAGCACTATACTCTGTTTTTTCCATCTGTCCATCCGCCTGTGGTGTTTTCGCATGGTAACACTGCGTCTCAGGCTGTAAATAGTTACGCTTTGTGTAAGTTTTAGGTAAATAAGAGAATATCTGGGTGTATATATGCAACTGAGAAGTGTTTTAATAATTGACTGTATTCGAATTACACCGTTAAGATTCGAAATAGGATATTATTTAAACCATGCGCAAACACCACAGGCGGATGGACTGATGAAAAAAAAAACAGAGTATTGTATGCAGTAAATGCGCCTCGCTGTCGAATTTTCCAGTTCCAGAGATCCTTCATTCCTGACACCATTGGACCGTGGAAAAGCCCTCCTTGGGATGTTGTGCAATGGCAGCCTCAGAAGTTCAAGAGAAAATGCATTGCATTACTACCATTAAGCAATTTTCCTTGTGTTCTAATAATTAAATTTTTTATATGTGTATTTATTTATTCGTTAGTCTAACCCTTTTCTGTTCTGATAGCTGATCTCTTCTCTATGCGTTTCCTATTGCCTTCTGTTACTTCTTTCAAATGAATACCATAATCAATAGCCCCTGTGGGCTAGTTCCATGTGAATAGTGTTCATCTCCATAATAATGATAATAATAATAATAACAATAATAATAATTCTATATGACTTAAGTCATTTATTCACATATCGTGATGCATAAGATAAATGAAATCGAAAGATCCAATGTCATGCTTGAATACACTCCAAGAGTATTCTTTCGCGGAGGAGTCGACGACTTTTTACCACCAGTTATTTAGCTATATCTCTCGATAATAATTCCGTCATATCCTCCACGAAATTCTAATGATACTCTGCAGTAACCAAAGCATGAAATTGGATCCTTCGATTTCATTTATTTTATGCATCAAAATAAGGGAATACATAGCATAAGTCATATAAAATTATTATTATTATTATGTCGCCTTTCCATACACCAGTATTCTGACAATACTATTATACTGATGATACCAGTTTTTGACTAATAAATCCTGTTCTAAATGAAATACCACTTTCAGCATTATTCCCAATATGAATATTGGCCAATTGTTAAGAAGTATCGCTGAACCAGAATAGCGAGTAATAAGAAAAATAGAAAAGATGATATATAAGATTAATTCGCTGAATTCTGCCATTTTATTCAACAGTATTATTATTATTATTATTATTATTATTATTATTATTATTATGTAGAAGATAAAACCTATTCTTACTGGACTAGCCCACATGGGCTTATTAACTTTAATATGGTGTTCATTTGAAAGAAATGACATAAGGTAATAGGACACACAGAAAGAAGAGATCAGCTATTAGAGCAGGAAAAAAAATAGGTTAACAAATAAATAAATAGATAAAAAATGTTTTGTAATAAAACGTCAAAGGAAATCTTTCATCCAAATCGTAACATAATGCGCCATGCACCTCCCTCAGCTGTTGGTAGAGTCGGTGAACTGTTATATGCTCTTGTAAGGAGATTCGGCCAATTTTTCATGCCGTTTCTTAGTCATGCAAATGGGCCTCGCTCCAGTTTCTTTCCTAGTTTTCCTCTTGATGTTATCGTGAAGGTTACAACAGAGAAAAATACCCCGTAGAGAGAGAGAGAGAGAGAGAGAGAGAGAGAGAGAGAGAGAGAGAGAGAGAGAGAGAGAGAGAGAGATTGGTTTGTTTGGGTGTAGAACAACGGAGAATTCCTATTGCTGTCCATGATATTATACGGTCTTTGGCTTTCAAACGCCGACAGAGAGAAAAAAAATACACGAGAGAGAGAGAGAGAGAGAGAGAGAGAGAGAGAGAGAGAGAGAGATTGGTTCCATTCTGTGTGGATCAGTGGAGAATTCCCCCTTATTCTCATTCAGGAATCCATATGAAACGGTCATTGGCTTACAACCGACCCCCTAAAAACATATTCTTACGTCACTAACAACATAGCTACATAAGAGGTAGTGCATTACTTAAGATTCCTTGCAACGTCCCTTCGGCCCTTAGCTGCAACCCCTTTCATTTCTTTGACTACACCTCCGTTCATATTCTCTTCTTTCCACTTTACTTTTCACCCTCTCCTCATAATTGGTTCGTGGTCGCAACTGCGAGGTTTCCCTCTTGTTACACCCTAAAGACCTTTCTGTTTTCAATTTCCCGTATAGCTCTGAAAGACCTCATAGATCCCAGCGCTCGACCTTTGGCCTGAATTTTGTATACAAATGCCAGTCCTTAACAACTTGCCATGCATGCTTTGTTGTGCCCATTCCTCATCCATGTGCCTGGCTTTCCATGCCACAAGAGATGTCAGATCCTGTATCGGGTCAGTGACACCGTTAGGTTGCCGATGGCCTTTTGGAGCATGTCTGAGGGCGAGGTTTGTCCTTCAGCGCTCTCATCCATTTGCCAAGTGGCCATCGAGTCTCGTGGTTCCTTAAGGGTAAAGACGCTTCTTTTTGCTCGATTGCATAAAAATCACCGAATGAGTAATATTTTCTGTTAGTAAAAATATGATATTCATCATTTTCCCTGTAGAGTCGTTGACTTGAGAACCTAAGTAAAAAAAATGTTATTCGTCAATAAGTAGTTTCCCAGTAGGAGCGTCATTTCAGAATCAAATTAACATAATGATCGTTTGCCAATTATATACCATTTTTTTGACCTGCTGATTTTGGAAGGAAATTTCTCAAATAAATACAAACAGTCGCAACATATGAAGCTGATTCAAGTTGTTTCATATTTCCGTAAAAATCATTCAATTTTTTTTTCTTAAATTGAAGCTTTATCAGAATTCTACCCTTCCAACACGTTCCCTGTCCTCTACTACTTATTGCGGTAAAGGTACGAATTGCCACCTTATTTGAGCAGGGTACGATCTTCATTGTCTCCACTTGACCAGACCACAGGAAGTTCATAGGTAAATGTCGATAGGCATTTCGATAGGTAAACGTTAACGGGCATTCTATGGGTACCGAGGTCAAGCCTCTCGCTCTGGCCTTCATAGACTTCTCTTCCGCGTGAGCGAACTGATTTAGAGATGGGAGATGTTTTGTGGTTCCGCTTAGGTCTATCTGCTGGAAGCATTAGCTGCCATGACCACGTTTCCCCTGGTCTCTCACTTGGGTAGAGCTTGTTTGTGTGTATGTGCGCTTTTCCTCTTTCTTCGTCTCGTTGCGGTAGGTTATAGGACCGCAAATCTTGTTGTGTATCATCATCAACCCAAAAGGTGATTGGTAATATTTTTCTATGTTTCTTGGTTCATTAATGACTAGGTTGATATTTGAACAGGGATTGAGCAAATGCTAGTATATAGCCAGCTGTATAAATAATGTATAAATGCTTAAGTGTCAACCAGCATTTATATATTATATATATATATATATATATATATATATATATATATATATATATATATATAAGTATTATATATTATATATATATATATATATATATAATATATATATATATATAAGATATATATATACTATATATATATATATATATATATTCATTACTCATATAATTGTATGGACATATACATACATACATACATATAAGATATATATATATATATATATATATATATATATATATATATATATATATATATACGCATGTGTATTTAAGTATATATGATCCCATTTGTGTATGTGTGTGTGTGTTAGATACAGATAGACTTCACATATATATATATATATATATATTTCGATTGAAGAATTGCAACGAAAACAAGCACAGCGCTCAGCGAAATTATAACAGTTAAGAGGCGTGTCTTCCTTTTCTGATGACAGGATGAAATGGGATTATGCATTTGAGATGGCTGAACGAAAAAAAAAAAAAATAAAAATACGGTAACCGTAATGGGGAGTGTGGAGGTTTGGCCTGCTCTTTGTAGGTCATTTTCGTTTATTTCCTCTGTCCCTCTTATTTTTATTTATTTATTTAATTTATTTATTTATTTATTTATAGTTATTTATTTGTGCTCTCCTTTAACCTGGGAAGTTGAGGGCGATTGCAGTTGCTTATGATGATGTGGTTATTAGTATATCTCACATATTTATATGTATATATATACGTATATATAAAATGTTGTATATATATACGCGCGCGTGTGTATGAGAGAAAGGATATATATATATATATATATATATATATATATATATATATATAAGAGAGAGAGAGAGAGAGAGAGAGAGAGAGAGAGAGAGAGAGAGAGAGAGAGATGCTGACACAACCTTATGTATCTAATTGAGAGAGGTTGGAAACATTCTTTACAAAGCTCTTATGTTTTGTACTAGTTACCGCTGTGTGTCTATGCGCGCGTGTGTGTGTAAGAGAGAGAGAGAGAGAGAGAGAGAGAGAGAGGAGAGAGAGAGAGAGAGAGGAATCATCATCCATCCTTAAACCGTTATCAGGAGCGGAAATCGCAGAAGCTTCCTGTGTGTGGTCAAGCAATAGATGAGGAGTTCATCCTCCTCCCCAGCAGGAATACTGTTACCATTTTCTAAATCTCAATTGTCGAGTTTTTTTTTTTTTATTTATTTATCTCGCAACTGTGATGCGTCTGTACTTCTGTGGCGCGTACGTTTTTCCCGTATGCAATAACCGCTTGCAAGTTGCTCCGATCTCGTTCTTTTTGCGCAGTTTTGGTTTTTATTTTCCGCTCCTGGACCTATTTTAGTTTTCTGTAAAAGTCAACTATTGTGACGGCTTTGTCTGTCCGTCCGCGCTTTTTCTTTCCGCCCTCAGATCTTAAAAATCACTGAGGCTAGAGGGCTGCAAATTGGTATGTTGATCATCCACCCTCCAATCATCAAACATACCAAATTGCAGCCCTCTAACCTCAGTGTTATTTAAAGTTGAAGTTAGCCATAATCGTGCTTCTGGCAGCGCTATATGGCAGGTCACCACCGGACCATGGCTAAAAGCTTCATGGGCTACGGCTCATGCAGCATTATAAACTTTGCAGAAAACTCGATTATGCCGAAGAAACTTTTGCGCATTTCCTACTTGTTTTTTATCTTTTACAATTTTCGTTTTCTATAAAGTTTGTTATCTTTTTGTTGTTGTTATTGCTAGTTCCTACTATTCAAAAATGGATCGTTTACAATTTATATTTTGTACAAAGTTTGGTCTTCAACTTCCTGTTTTCAGTTCCAAACATTTTGCTTCAGTTTTGATGTTTTAATATTTAATTTTTTTTTCCCTCATAGGTAACCATGGTATGTCCTTCCTTCTAATTGCGGTAAATGTGCTTCGTTGCCGAACTTCTCATTCGCAGAGGTCCTTTTTCCCTCACACCGTTGGACTGTGGAACTGTCTCCCTGAGGATGTCGTGCAGTTGGAACCTCAAATGTTCAAGCGAAGATCCAATGGATTATTACTCATAAGCAAATCATGTATTTTAATTATTTACTTACATTTTGGACTTAATTTTTTTTATTGTATAATAGCTGACCTCTTCTTTCTGTATTTCCAATGAACTTCTTTAGAAGCTTGAATTTGAAGTCAGTGGGCCCCGTGGGCTTGTTCCATATGAATGGGGTTTATCTTCTGACTAATAATAATAATAATAATAATAATAATAATAATAATAATAATAATAATAATAATAATAATAACGATAGAATTTTTATCGTAGTAATTAATTCGTCCTTTTCATTATCAACAAAGAACATTTTTTCTCCCCCGACTTTCATGTCTGTAGTCGTTTGCTTTACTGTCCTGCAAAAGGGATTCATTATGATTCAGATTCATTGTGATTTTGTGATTCTGATTCATTATGAATATGATCCTTTATGGATTCGGCCCGCAGGTAGCCGTTCTCAGAAGAACTTGACCAGACGCATTAACATGGACGCAGAATAACAGTTTTTTCGTTTTCCTTTTCTGCTGTTATTACCGAGGCCGAAATAAAAGATGGTCGGCAGGTAAAGCCAAGGGTTTTATAAGTCTGCGGGTTAGAGCATTGTTGAATTAATGGAAGATGATGTTGCTTTGACAAGGAGCTCGAAGTACTGTTTATGCAACGGGTATTTACATCTGCTTCTCTCTCTCTCTTTCTCTCTCTCTGACATACACATTAATATATATATATATATATATATATATATATATATATATATATATATATATATATATAATATATATATATAATTAAACTTGATCATATGCACAATTGTACTTTGCATCAATACAAAGAATAGCACGAAATCATTCTAACAGGGTGGTATCTAACGGAGATTTTATACGTGACTTTCAAACAAGCTTTCAAGTAATGGCTGTCCTCATCGTGTGGTAGCTGGTTTTTTGCGTTATTATATGGTATATTTTTGAAAACGGAATCAAAGACGAAAATTAACCTCTTATACAAATAATAGTTTTTTTTCAGCCACATTGCTTTAAATGTATCTTCTCGATCTGATTCGAGAGAAAGCTGATTTTCTATGCAACCTTTCCAGGTCAGTTGAGTCTGAACTTTCATGTACTGTTTGCAGTTTCTTCATTTGTTTCTACTTGATTCATGCAACCTCTCTCTCTCTCTCTCTCTCTCTCTCTCTCTCTCTCTCTCTCTCTTGATTGCCATGCACTCTTACAGACGTTCCCCAAATGTTGGGGGCAGTGTTAGCCCTTAATTTATTCGAGCAGGCTTGCAAGGGCTAGAGCACTGAGCAGACTCCACCTCGCTGAGAGAACAGCTCATTGGTTGAGGGTTACTTTGTAGAGCTTAACCTCGGAATGAATGGATGGCAGGTCCTGCATGTAGGTGTAATGTCGGATGCTAATCTGGTTCCGCAATCGACGCAAAGGTATGGGCGATTAGATGCCGGGTCTGCCTCGCTCGTGTCTTTGCTGATTGGTTTAATTTTGCCTCTAGTCTCTTTTCTGGTTCTGTGAGCCCCTTTTTTTCTCTCTTAGCTGTGCATTTGGATACACACACACACATATATATATACATATATATATATATATATATATATATATATATATATATATATATATATATATATATATATAGGTATAAGCCCCGAAATACCAGTTGTTTATTTTTTTCCTTTTTCCTTGGCTTATACCTGTATTTATGGATTTATCACTTTCCAAACTTTCGTGATTCAGTTATACCAAGAAAAATAGTTCGATTCCCGGCTCGGCGAACGCGGAATCAGAGAAATTTATTTCTGGTGATAGAAATTCATTTCTCGATATATTGTAGTTCGGATCCCACAATAAGCTGCATGTCCCGTTGCTAGGTGACCAATTGGTTCCTAGCCACGTAAAAATATCTAATCCTTCGGTCCAGCCCTAGGAGAGCTGTTTATCAGCTCAGTGGTCTGGTAAAACTAAGATATACTTAACTTAGCACGGCCTACTTTGTCGTTCATCATCTCCTTCTCGAATTTTTATTTTTTTTTATGTGTACCTTTTGTTTTTTGTTATTTATTATTGTATCGCAGGTCTCGTTAGTTATCCAAGGTTCTGTCTTGTTACCCCTCATCCCAGTTCTTCTTTCTTGCTGTTGAATCACTTATCATTGGTTGTTTGCATCAGGAAAACAAATATATAGCTCATTTCCATTTCCAGTCTTTCCTATGCATTTCTTAATCCTTACACTAACACACACACACTCACTCACTCACACACGTATATATTTATATATATATATATATATATATATATATATATATATATATATATGTATATATATAAATGTATATATATAAATGTATATATAAATGTATATGTATATATCCATATATATATGTATATATATACTATATATATATATATATATTATATATATATATATATATATATATATATATATATATATATATATATATATATATACAACGGCAAAGACTCCTAACATGCAAACTCTTAGTAGACGGGAGCCACAATGGAACTGACAAGAAACCTGTTTTACGCGAATAAACTAATGAACTTTCCTTCATATATTATTTTCTATAATCTCGCCGAATATTAGGCAAATGTTATTGGTGACGGGGACGTGTATTGAAGTCTGCTAATCTGTTCTTATCAAATAAGCCTGACGATTGCTTCTGTCATGAGCAGTGCACCGCTGTAGGATCATGGTTACCAGGGGGAATATTTGGTGGCAAAATAAATCACGTATAATTTGTTCTCTTTAAGTATTAATTTCTTAATTTATTTTCTTTCTGATAACTGATCTATTCTTTGTGTTTTCTATCACCTTCTGTTACTTTTTCCAAATTAGAAACTTTAATTTCAAGTCAGCAGCCCCTTTAGACTTGTTTGTATATAAATTGGGTTTATCCTCTTATGAATGTTGATGATAATAATTGGCAATGTGATACCAACTTTGTCTAGAATGTATCCACTAATTTATTTTCTCCATATGAATGTCGTCATGAAAGGTTCGTTTTATCATTTCGTACCATGGATGTGATGATAAGATTTTACTCGTAGCTTGATTATTATTATTATTATTATTTTCACTCCATATGGTGACATTATCATTATTGCTATTATTTTCTTAACACCCGAGGCAAACCTTGACCACGACCCTTTTTCAATCTTTATCGTACAGTAACGAACATTCAATTGGTCAAGGTTGAGCAATTGATGCAAGATCTGTAGACCTTGCAATTGATGTTGTCCGTTGTCTATCAGATACGAATATCGGCGAATCATAAGTTCATATGATCAGTCATTCATACATATGAAACCTTCTCTAGAGACATATCGCCGTCTATGCATTCATATGTGCGTAGACTGCGACGTAACATCCATAATTCAAGTGACGTGGCCTGAAGCGAATATAGTAATCTATAGATGTATCTGCACATCTGTACCTAGCTGGAGTTGTTTTATGTCATCCATACATGCATATGAACGCGGCCGGGCTTGCATATCGTCTTTCCTGCATAGTACGCACACTTGAATGCCTCCCGATTTTTGTTATCTCGTCATACTTATGAACGCTACAGAGGGCCGAACCACCTGATCATTTCTTCACGTGCCGTTGAAGTCTCCTTGTGTCGCTTACTTGATCAACCTTGCTAGGGACGTTGGTTAAGAACCTCTTCATGGTAGGCACTGATACGTGACCTGGCTACATTCGGTAGCAGACACCTCAGGAGAGAGAGAGAGAGAGAGAGAGAGAGAGAGAGAGAGAGAGAGCCATGTAAGATTAATTTTGCGAAATTATTGTGGCGTTTTGTGTTCAATTTAGTGTCATTAGTCCATAGTTTGAGAATGTCAAATAATAATAATAATGATGTACGTCGGTGAAAAGAAACTGAGCTAAATTAAATATATCAAATGACTCAAAGTAGTTTGTATTATAAGTGCTGAATGATAACAAAGATAATATGTTTTAAGTTAAAATGAAGTTAAACACGGCATATATCTCGATAAAAATTTCAACGTATGCTGTCTGTTTCTCAAAAACCTGAAAGACTTGAAGAGTAAGACTCTCTGGGATGAGAACTTTGGAGCGAGAGGCTGCTGTTGACTGGAGATTCGCGGAAGTGAAAGCATAGATATGACATAATTGGCGGAATTTCACGGAGCCCCTTTGCGTCAAAAAGCGGTGGAAACTTCAATGCTGCTGATGATGATGATAATGATGAGTAAAGAAATGAATAAATAAATCAAAGAAAATGAAATATCTCGCTGTTCGTGGTTTCTTTAAGACAATATATATATGATATATATATATATATATATATATATATATATATATATATATATATATATATATATATATATATATATATGTTTGTGTGTGTGTGTGTGTAATTTCAGCTTCCGGCTCAACAGGTCTCTTGCCTCCGGAAGTGACGTAAATACCGACTTTTTATTATTATTTTATTTATTTATTTATTCATGAGATATGCCTTTATGCTTCGAGCGCGATGCTCATCTCGAGCATCTTACGAGAAAAACATTCGAAGATACATATTCATTGGTGTCGTTATACAAGCGTCTTCCTGTTGATGTGGTATAGTTATGATGAACGTGATTCTGGAGACAGATGGAACATTATAATACTGATAGTTATTATTATTATTCATTATATGCAATCATTCAACTGGAACAAGCCTTAATGACCGTTAACTTGCGCGTATTAATGAAGAAAGAAAAATGAGCCAGGTGAAGGACAGGTGTCCAAAAATGATGAGTTTGCTAACGGGCAAGGTTATTACTTACTTAGGTATAAACACCAATATATCATGATTTATTATTATTATTATTATTATTATTATTATTATTATTATTATTATTATTATTATTATTATTATTATTATTATTAACAAGATGAACCTTATTCATACGGAGCAAACCCACGTGGGCCATTGACTTGAAACTCAAGCTTCCAGAGAATATGGTGTTCTTTCGAAAGAAGTAACAGAATGCTATAGGAAACACAAAAAGAGATCAGTTAATAACAAGTAAAAAAATAAATATGCATATTAATAAAAATAGATAGATAAAAAAGTAAGTAAATTATCAAAATACAAGGAGAATTACTGTAGGGTAGTAATACATTTCATCTTCGCTTTAACTTTCGAGGTTCCAAATGCACAGTATCCTCAGGGAACTGTTCCGTAGTCCAAAGGTGTGAGGAATCAGGAACCTCTGGAAGAGAGTATTTAAAAACGTGCGTGGTATCAACATTGAAAGCGGATATTGGAATCCTTCTTAGGTTATACGGTTAATCTCCTCCTGTCTGCTGCTTCTTCGACCCCTCCCATCCCCTTCCACCTCTACAGTTAGAGAAGATCTGATAGAACCAAATATGTGGCTATGTAGGAATCCATCGCCCTTTCCACGTAGGTGAGGCGAATAAGTAATTTGGGAAGGATGCAGCCCGTTTGCGGTGCCCTTCGCTTAGAATTTATACCTCCTCAGTTTCGCGTTACGTATGACGTGGTATAAACACGATTCGGTAAATATGCTTCAATATTCGTTTTTCAAAACGATGGAAGGCGTAATTTTCAGTCTCTATATGACATCAATGTAAACATTCAGCTTATGAACTGGGCTTTGTGAACTTCAAGCACTGCCACTGAACGTCTGTCACGTTGAATCAGAGGAATTTGTCTCTGGTGATTAGAAATTAATTTCTCTATTTAATGTGGTTCGCATCCCACAATAAGCTGTAGGTCTCGTTGCTAAATAACCAATTGGTTCCTAGCCACGTAAAAATATCTAATCCTTCGGACCAACCTTATGAGAGCTGTTAATCAGCTCAGTGGTCTGGTTAAACTAAGATACACTTAACGGTAATTGGTTTATGCTCAAGCGCAAACATCTGGTAACTTCTATGTCAGTGTTTTACTTGACATGAGCTTCACTTTGAGTTCACTTCAAGCTTGTGTTGCAGCATAACTCTCATCTAATCTTCGATCCAAGTTTGGATTTTTAGCTAGGTCTTAACGGGTTCGAGGCATAACCAGTAGGCATGGTCACGTGAATGACATATGTATGATGAAATGCCGTCATAAGCTTGATATGAACGTGATTGCTGAGTCTTGTTAGTTTTAAATTAATTTGTGTCAATTGAATTTTCTTGCTTTTGTCTTTCATGCATGCTTTCAGTCACCAAAATAAGCCTTTTTTTTTTTCTTTATAAAAGGCCAAAGGTTGCATAGCTTGAGCCGAAGGATTGCTCCCGTTACCTCCTCCAACGTTACATGAGGGCAGATAATCGGTGCGGTTTGTATGGCCATGTGTTTGTTTACTCGTCTGTGTTTGTTTGTTCATTTATGTGACTGTGTTTGTTTATTTATTTTCTGTTTGTTTTCTTCTTGGTATGTTGGATTACGCCAAAAGTTACGTCCCGATTTTTACTCAAAAAATTCTGAAAGTTGGAACAAATGACTGGCAACGTGTGATTATTTTGAGAGATCATATTCTTTGGAAGCTTGAATTTCAAGTCATTGGTCCCTGTAGGTTTGTTCCATATAAACATGAGATTATCATCTGTATAATAATAATATAATAATAATAATAATAATAATAATAATAATAATAATAATAATAATAATAATAATAATAATAATAATAATAATCTTCTGATCATACCCTAGATTAGGGACCCTTGTTTGCTGGCTAGAAAGGGAGAGATATTTTCAGTCTTGGGAGGAATGGCTTCAGTCTTTTAAGCATTGCAAGAAGTTATACAAATGCTCTCATGTTGCGTCTGCAGCCTGATGTTGCTGAAACTCCGCAATCAGTGCTTAGATATTCTGATCATACTATTATTATTTCATCGAGGCGCCTTTGAGGTTTGTATTTTGTGTCTGTATTTTTTATTTATTTATCTATATAATAAAAAAGTTCTGGTGCTGTAATCAAAACCTGGCTTGTTGAAAGAAAAAGGAAAGGACAGATTCCATGGAAATGATTTTGATTTGTATGTGGAGTATTAAGATGTTATAGAGTAGGTCGCATATTGGCTGGGCCACGTCATGAATTTAAGGAAAGAGAGAAGTTTCATGTTAATAGTTTTTTTCTCTGGTTACAGGAAAAATACAGAAGACTTGTCATTTGAATATGAGAGTAAATTTTTTTGAAACAGCCACAGTGAAATCTCAACTTTTTAAATAAAAAAAAAATGGAAATGGTTTATAAGATTGCATATATCTGACGAAGATGTCACCGGTAGATGAGATATGCGTAATTATAATTAACTCCTCTTGGAGATTCTGTTCGTATATTTAATTTAATGGTTAATATTTCCACTGTCACGTCACTTCCGCCTAGCGCGTTTCAGATTCCACTATGAAGTGTGGTAAATACATAAAACATAATTTTACCCCTGCAGATAAAGTAATATTCTATAGACGTAAGCCAAACCATAACTCAAGAGGCACCGCCCTCTGTGTCTCAATCATTTGGTTCCCCTCACGGCCCTCTCCCGTCTCTCTATCCTGCCCCCTGACGTTGCAGCAGGAGCGAACGGCCGAGACGAAGTCTGCCGAGTAATGGCATCCTTAAACCAGCAGATACGGAGCAAGTATTCGGGGCGCATCGCTGGTGAGGTGGCCTGGGGCCGGGTAGTAAGACACCGGGAACGGGAGCAGGACCCAGAATTTAACGGGCCTTTATTTCCTTTTGCGTCGGTCGTCCCGTTTCCTCCCTCCTCCTCCTCCTCTTCCTACGCCCTTCCTCCTTTCGTCCCTAGGTAGGTCTGCCTGTCCGTTTCTGCTTGGGCGAAGAGGAGCTCCGAATATCCGCGGAAATGACGAAATTAAATAGCCTTTTTTCATATCCTTTAGAATTTTTTTTTTTTTCCAATTCTCCCTGTCTCTCTTTGAGGTTAAATGGCCTCCTACAACCGGTCTTCAGATGACCTTGGTATCCGCCCCTCTGTAGCATCGCCTATCCTACCCCCACTTCCCTCACCCTAACCTCTCCCTTCTCCTCCTCCCCCCTTCCTAGTCCCATGACTTAGGTGGGGAGGGGACACGGGCGGACCAAGCGAGTGGTTGGGAAAAGTTCGTGAGAGAGTAGTTGATTAGCTGATGGGTAATAATCTAGGGGGCTTGAAGAACCTGTAAGGAATTTTCTTTTTATTTTCTTGAATCTTTCTCTCGAGGGAATGGCAGGTAATTGCTAGGTAGGTTACGAGGGCTCCCACTTTTTGCTGTGTTCCTTTTATCACCGTAGCTACACTCCCACTTCCTCCTCTACAACAACCAACACCGTTATTATCGCTGCTACTTCTACAACTGCTAAGAATAATCATGGTTATAATGACAAATGTTTCTAATATGTCTCCTATTGAATGGTTACTATCCTTTTTTTTCTATATTTGATACGAGGACCTTACTTTAGCTGTGCAGTGTGAAATGGTTCACTGGTTAGGCTTAGCACTCAGCAGAGGGATCAAACCTGTTGTGCTAGTGGATGTTAGATGTTGCTGTTAATTTATTTATCACTGTGGTTAATTGCATCCGTTTGAAACTCGGCTGTGAGGTTGCGGGTTGAATTTGGATCCAATGATGTCTGAGAGTCGTCTGCTGAAAATCACGCCTCGCAAGATTGCTGATGAAATTAACGATTTGGAAATGTTCGAATATCCAAGAATTTTCTAGTCTTTCCAGATAGAGTTATTTATCTGTCAGAACTCTAAATTACTTTGCCATCCGTGTGGCTGGTTTCTTACTTATCGCTTATAATGAAGGCAGATTAGTATCCACAGCATTTAGTGATATGAAAACTTTATATCGCACATGTTGCCCTGAAGAAAAATAATTATTATTACTATTACTGTTATTCAGAAGATGAAACATGCTCATATAGAACAAGCCCGCAGGGGTCATTGACTTGAAATACAAGCTTCCAAAATGTATGGTGAAATACAAGCTTCTAGAGCGTATAGTCTTCATTGATGAGAAGTAACAAGATGCATTTATCAAGCTCACTGAATTTTATCACGATTATTAGGGCCAAACTTTAGATATAGAATACATCATGCGAATCTTTAGTCTCAATTCGAAACTCCCTTAGGAAGATTTTCGAAAAAAATATTAATTTAGCATAAATTTCATCTCCTGAGTGCTTTTATAGAAAGATTTTATTAAACAACCATGGCCAGCTTTAATTTATCTTTCAGTCACTTGGAAAACATATGCATTAATTACCACCTGAATTTTAAGTTTATCTTTTATTAGGTTAAGGTAAGTGTTTCAGATTATGAGAGCTTACCTGAATCCCTAAGTTTGAAATGAACATTCCATCTTTTGACAACTAAATGAAGATGCGTTTTATCGCTATTATTTCAGCTTTCATTGTTATTACTTTATATCCCTCGACATTGATAGCCCTATAAAATTCAACCGTCCATTTATTCATTTTGTTCAGAGTAGTTTTCTCTGCGGTATAACGACCTTCATACTACTACTACTACTACTACTACTGCTGCTGCTGCTGCTAATAATAATAATAATAATGATAATAATAATAATAATAGTAATAATAATAATAATGATAATAATAATAATATTTATGAATTGGATTTATAAAATCTCACAATCGCATGAATCACTGAAATGGTGAAGAAACCCACAATGACGTTACGACCGTCATTCGCGACCTTATGTTTGGTGGATGCTGAGATCATTCTCCTGTGTAGTTTCCATCTTGGCGGGTTCCCGTCGTTCTGTGTCATCTGTATGATCGAGAACTGGATTTTTATTATTTTTTTAAATAATTTTTTATGGCCGTAGGGTCGGCTGCCTATTGCTCATAACATTTCCACAGAGATCAGAATCCGAGATGAGAATTTATGTCCCGTTACAAGAACGCTGTTAAATCAGTGATTGGTAATTTATGTTCATATATGCAGGAGTGAATGTAGATCATTAGGATTCCCACTTTCCAAACCTGCCTCCCCCCCCCCTTTTTTTTTTCTTCAGTTTTCCATAGTCTACGAGATTAACCCGAGATATATCGTTATCAGTGTGCTAAAAATTCTGGACTTACCACGAGATATCTCGTTGAAAAGTTAAACGTGAATATTGGGCTAATACGAGATTTCTCGTGGCTCAGTATTGTTACAGCAGGCTTCTCCGAGATATCTCGTCCTATATCATACGTTTGGCAGTGGTATTTGCTGCTGGAAGTCGTGAGTTACCAACGATAATTTTCTGTATTTTTTCGCGCAGACGACGCGTCATTAGTAGCACTTCAGCTGCCATCTTTGACCTTTGTTTTTTTTGTTTTTTGCATATTTTTGCCTAATTAGGTAAGTTTGGTTGCATTATTTGTCATCATAGACTGATTATATGTTATATTATTGATTCATCGTGTTGCTGTTGTGTCTTGTTAGCTAACCCCATGAGTATTTTGTGGTATATAGAGTAACCGGTGATCTTGAGAGGTTCTTCGTTCGTTTGTACGTATTTTATATCGTATTTTCGCCAGTTCTAAGTAAATTTGGTTGTTTATTTGTCATCTAAGACTGTTTATATGTTATATTATTGACTTATTATGATGATTTCGTGTCGTTTGTTTGTCTCTTGACCATTTTGTGATACGTCAAGTATAATTTTTTCCAAGGATTTTTTTTTTCCTTTTTTTTTATTTTTTTACGATGAGTACGCACTATTTTACTAGCTCTCCAGTGGTGACTTTTAGAATTTCTTCTGTATTTCTTCATTTTCACGTTTTAGGTAAGTTTCATTGTTCTTTTTTTTTATTTTAGACTGTTTATATGATATATTGTCGAGTAATTTGTTAGTATCTTGACTATTTATTTATTATTCTAGCCTTTTATTTATTTTTTATTTTAGCCCAGTTATGGCAAATTACCATGACAACAGTGATACTGAGGAATCATTTACAGAGCTTGAAAGTTCTGGCTCAGAAGGCGACGATTCAAGCTTGGATGATTCCAGTGACGATGACAGCGATACCAATACAGATACAGATACAGTAATGGATGAAACACAATGGAGGAGAATCGCAGATTCTACTGCCCCTCCACCCCCTCGATTTCCATTCACAGGAAACAACAGGTCTCAATATCCCAGGGAATATTGAAAGTATGTCGCCTTTAGATTTTTTTCCATGTATTTTTTGATGAACTGAATGCTGATTGAACTTATTTGCACTGAAACCAATAGATTTGCTGAGCAATGCAATGCAGACCCAAATACGTGGCATCCTGTAACTCCACCTGAACTCAGAGTTTTCTTAGCACTAAATACTTGAAAGGAATTGTGAAGAAGCCAGAAGAATCCTTGTATTGGTCTAAAATCCACTTCTTTAGAACCCCAAATTTTTAATTTTTGCTGAAATCTATGCGCTTTCAAAAGATACAAGAAAATCAGGCAGTTACCTGCATTTTTCTGATAATGAAGCATACGATGCAAATTCGCATCCTAATCCAAAACTGAATAAGATATATTCCTATTTATGTGCACTTAGAAAATAAATTTAGAACGTCTACACCCCACAAAGAGATATTTTTCAATTGATGAGAGTCTCTTGCTATATAAAGGAAGATTGGGATGGGTAACAATATATCCCATTGAAGAGATCAAGATTCGGCATAAAGTTCTTTATGTTATGTGAAGCGAGTACAGGATATGTGTGGAGTTTTGTTTTTTGATTTATAGTAGGTAAAGGAACACAATTCGACCAGGATTTCAATGAATTGCCTAAAATCCTCACAGTTGTAATGACTTTACTGAAACCTCTTTTGAATAAAGGCTATGCCTTACAATAGACAATTATTACACCAGCCTGAGTTAGTGGATATTCTAGTAAAATGTAGAACAGATTGCTATGGCACTGTTAGAAATAAATCGAAAAGACCTGCTAGTTTCATTGAAAACTGAAAAGTTGAAGAAGGGGGAAATGTGTGCTGCTTATCGTAGAGGTAAAAGTTATGGCCATGAGATGGAAGGATAAAAAAGATGTTGTTCTACTCTCCACAGTTCACAATAGTGATGAAGTTGAAATTGCGAGTAGGAGAGGTACGAAAAGAAGCCCAAAGTTGTAGTAGACTATAACCACACAATGGGTGGCTGTGGATAAGTTGGATCAAAACTTGGCAAATTATCCTGTTCCCAAGAAAAGAACAAAAAAATATTACAAAAAAGTTTTCTTCCATCATCTAGATCTAGCCCTTTGGAATGCATATCAGTGTTTCAAGATGAGTCATGAAAATTGCTGTTCATCTCTCAAATTCAGGTTGGAAATAATTGATTTCAACTCTGAAGAAGAAGAAGTATCATGCTGAAAATCCCTCAAACAAGACCAGGTAGACCATCTATTTCAGCGAATCCTACCCGCTATTCAGGAAGGCATTTTCAATTGACATTTCCTCCTACACCCAAAAAGAAATTTCCTACAAGGCAATGTGTTGTTTTGCTCTAAGAAAAAGGGGATAATAATGGAAAACCGATCAGACGAGAGTCTCGCTACATGTGTGAGATACGTGAAGTTAGTCTGTGTATAACCCCCTGCTTCAATCATACCATACAAAATGAATTGGGAAATACATCTGGTTTATGTGAAGTGAAGAAATTTTTTTTTTTTTTTTTTTTTTTTTTTTTTACCCAAAATGAAGAGAAAATATATGATTTTGTTTATTCTAATGGTGAAATTTTTTTTTCTTTTTTTTTTTTATTCAAATGAAATGAAAAAATACTTTTATCAAAATGAAGTGGAAAAATAAAAAGTATCAAGCATCAATATGATTTTATTCAATTCCTATTATTCAAAATTACTAAAACGAAGCATACGAGATATCTCGTGATAGAATAAAATGATTATAATTTATACGAGATAACTCGTTATTGGGCCATAAAAAGGTCTCAAGTGGAGTTCTAAAAATAACAATTTTA
>NC_087213.1:2704554-2724554 GCF_015104395.2 Macrobrachium nipponense | reverse complement strand
GAGTGAAAAAGTATACGTAATTGTTAGACTTGAGGAGTGAAAAATAATACAAAATTGTTAGACTTTAGGAGTGAAAATTAATACAAAATTGTTAGACTTTAGGAGTGAAAATTAATACAAAATTGTTAGACTCATAAAGAAGTGAGTTTGAATAAAAAATTGCTAGGCTCGCGAAGAACTGGAAATCAATAGGAAATTGTTACACCTATAAGGAAGTGAAAATTAATAAATAAAGAAGTGGAAACCAAATACAAAATTGTTAGACTCACGACGAAGTGGAAATCAATACAAAATTGTTAGACTCACAAAGAAGTACAGATCAGTACAAAATTGTAACCCATAAAGAAGTGGTAGCCAGTAAAAAAATTTTAGAATCACAAAGAAGTGAAAACCAATACAAAATTGTTAGATTCGTATAGAAGTGAATATTAATAAAAAAAATTGTTAGACTCACGACGAAAGGGAAATCAATACAAAATTGTAAACTCACATCGAAGTGGAAATCAAATAAAAATTGTTAGAATCACAAAGAAGCGCAAACCAATAGAAAATTGTTAGTCTAAAAGAAGCGTAAACCTATAATAAATGGTTAGAATCGCAAAGAAGCGCAAACCAATACAAAATTGTTAGTGGTTAGAATCACAAAGAAGCGCAAACCAATACAAAATTGTTAGTGGTTAGAATCGCAAAGAAGCGCAAACCAATACAAAATTGTTAGTGGTTAGAATCACAAAGAAGCGCAAACCAATAGAAAATTAACGAGTCACAAAGAAGCGCAAACCAAAAGTAAATGGTTAGAATCACAAAGAAGCGCAAACCAATACAAAATGGTTAGAATCACAAAGAAGCGCAAACCAATACAAAATGGTTAGTATCACAAAGAAGCGCAAACCAATACAAAATGGCTAGAATCACAAAGAAGCGCAAACCAATACAAAGCTGTTAGAATCACAAAGAAGCGCAAATCAATAATAAATGGTTAGAATCATAAAGAAGCGCAAACCAATACAAAATGGTTAGCCTCGCGAAGTGGAAACCCATTTGCCCCATTGGAGCCTCATATTTGCCAAGCGGCCATTCTCAGCTGACACTGACGTGCTTTCTAACTGAAGAACTGGCCCGTTTAACAGCTCATGGAATTGCAGCAATGAAAGAGAAACTGCCCAGCAGTCAGAGTTAAAACCCTCCCTCGTAAAACTGAGATTGCTAACCTCTGCGTTGACTGCCCTTGATAAGCATATACGACCCTCAGCAGCGGGAGCTTTAGATCCATAAAGAGATACCAACCGTAGATGGCAACTTGGCAAGTGCCTTCACATGCTGTGTGGATGGCAGGGTATCTGTGAATACTAGGGTGATTCTATAGCATTCGCGCACAGAGAGGATGGGTAATGCATGAGGGTATTGTTTGCAAGAAATAGTATTGAAACTGCTTGCATGCTTTTGGAACTCGAAAAATTCAAGCAAAGATGCAAAGCATTGTTACCCGAAGACGATTTTTCTTGTATTTTGATAATTTACTTAAATTTTTATATGTTTATGTATTGATTCGTTAATTTTAATTTTCTTTTTCTAATAGTTAATGTCTTCTGTAACTTCTTTTCAATGAACGCTATATCTATGGAAGCTTGAATTTCAGGTCAGTTGTGGTGGACCCTGAGAGCTTGCCCTATGTAAATACGTTTAATTTTTTAAATAATAATAATAATAATAATAATAATAATAATAATAATAATAATAATAATAATAATAATAATAATAATAATAATAATAACACCAGCTAACTTGCAGTGGTACGAGCACCAACCTGAAGGAGTGATAGAAAACGATCAGGCAAAGATCCTCTGGGACTATGGTATCAGAACAGATAGGGTGATACGCTTAATTAGACCAGACGTGACGTTGATTGACAAAATCAAGAAGAAAGTATCACTCATTGATGTCGCAATACCATGCGACACCAGAGTTGAAGTGAAGGAAAGGGAAAAAATGGATAAGTATCAAGACTTGATAATAGAAATAAGAAGGATATGGGATATGCCAGTGGAAATTGTACCCATAATCATAGGAACACTAGGCACGATCCCAAGATCCCTGAAAAGGAATCTAGAAAAACTAGAGGCTGAAGTAGCTCCAGGACTCATGCAGAAGAGTGTAATCCTAGAAACGTCGCACATAGTAAGAAAAGTGATGGACTCCTAAGGAGGCAGGATGCAACCCGGAACACCACACTTTAAATACCACTCAGTCGAATTAGAGGACAGTGATAGACCAAAAAGAAAAAGAAATAATAATAATAATAACAATAATAATAATAACAACATATATTTTAAGACACAATAGCTCTCAATACAATCGCGGCGTTTTACTTTGTGTTTTAAAATTTATGATCCTTAATTACTAAAAACTAAACAGACCACAAAATTAGTGGTTACTCTAAACTATCCTCGCATGAATGTTGCTAGACTGGTTTGAAGTTTTAAAACTACTACTCAATCGTGGTGAAAATGTAATGCTTTTATAAGTCGCTGTCTAATGAGGGGAGTATCTTTTTTCTTTTTTTGGATGATTTCAACATCCAGGAGCATCTTCTTGAATTCCAGTCTGGGTACAAATCAATCGCTTCTCATGAATGTATAATTCTCTCTCTCTCTCTCTCTCTCTCTCTCTCTCTCTCTGACACACACAAGTGCACAGATTTTATGTTTTATGTGTTTTTGTGCAGGGCATAATAGTTTTAGATAAGATATATCCAAAGGCAGAGGAAAACTTTCCCACTTTTCATGATGACAGTAATTTTATGACGTCAATTTGAATCTCTCTCTCTCTCTCTCTCTCTCTCTCTCTCTCTCTCTCTCTCTCTCTCTCTCTCTCTCTCTCTCTCTCTTTGCCGACATAGTAGAATAACCTGGACATAGACGGGCTCCTTTGAAAACATTTGCCTCGAGATAGCAGAAAGAAAAACAAACCAATATATAAACAATACACGTAGTATTATTGCGAAATGTACGTTTTTGGCCAAAGCACTGACGTATATAGTTTCTCAGTGGGAGGAATTACAGAGATCTAACCTATAATAAATAAAACATTCTTCATAACTCTGCTTTTTGAATTTCTGACGAGACCTTTGGCGTTCAGGCAGCCCGTGGGCATTTCCGGTGTCCATTGATCTCTTATCACTGCAAGTCGTGGTCCTTTTCATATGAAATCGAGGTCTTTGGATTTCTTTAATATAATAGTTCTCGTATAACGACAGTGGTATTCTTCCTATGAAATCGATGTCTATCTTTCAAACGCAATTTACCGCGTATTCTTTAAAATCCAGTTCCTCTCGTGTGACAACGAGTGGGTCATCTTCTTATGATATCGAGGTCTTTACCCTTAAAACGAAACTTGTGTCGTGTCGGACGAGTGGTCTTTTTTAAACCTTTTTAAAACCCAATTCCTATGATATCACAACAAGTGGTGTTTTTCTTATGGTATCGAGGTCTTTACCCTGAAGACAAGTTCGCGACAAAAGCGCCAGCCAACGTCATATAAATTAGGTATTGCTCTGTTATCTTCCGAGACGCAGGACCCATACCTATAGGCGAGAGCCTGCCCTCATGGCAGACTAATGAAGTGACCAGCGGTCAGCCGCGTCGGTCATCAAACATTACCCCAACAGCAAAACGAGCGCTGTCTTTGAATCAGATGGGTTATTGTTGGAGACATATTATAACGGGCCGTTGCAGGAGGAGGAGGAGGACGCGCTGCCATAAGGCCAACCTAATCGAAGACGTATGCACCAACGGTTGAATCCCCGTATGGTAGTATTGCCGTCATTGCAACTCGCACTGTGCATTGTAAACATGACTTAAGGTTCTTAGCAGCAACCTTTCTCCTCCCTTTTACCATCCCTCCGTTTATATTCACTTCTTTCCATCTTATTCTCCATTTCTGTCACCCGCTCTTAACAGTGGTTTCATGGTGCAAACTGCGAGATTTTCCTCATGTTACATTTTTAAAGCATTCTTACTCTGAATTTCCCTCTCATCGCTGAATGATCTCATAGGTTCCAGCACTTGGGCCCCTGGCCTAAATTCAGTGTTCCATTCCATTCCACAGAAATAGAACGGGAACGAAGCCAACCGAAACTAGCTTCCATTGTACTGGAACTTGTAGAATTACAAATTTCAAGACACCATTGTTTGGTAAGACGACAGCGTTGTTATTTATAAGTAATTGGGGTGGAGGGGCCATTTAGATTAAACGGTCCTTGTGCTACCCTGAAACCTTAGATAAGGTTGAATGTGACGTTGAAAGAGGTAAAAGGTTTGATGTGGACCTGTGGACTAATAAATAGAGCCGTATTACACATATAAACAAGATGAATTGAATGACAAGGTAAGAATTTACGATTCAAAATCGCTAAATCTCTCTCTCTCTCTCTCTCTCTCTCTCTCTCTCTCTCTAGCGATCAGAAGTTTCTCCTGGATTTTAAGACAAGAGAAGTCGGTGTAATTTTCCTTCTGGAAGAAAATTGTCCTCAAGGGACATGACAAGATTTCCCTATAGAAAATTTTCCTCTGGACCAAGAGACCGTAAAAGCTTCTATTTCCTTTGGACAGAGATGATGGAAAATTCTCCTCAAAATCTAGGGCCAGCAGAATATTTTCGTCCAGAACAACATATGGACGATAGGGTAGGAAATTTTCCTCCTGATCGACAGTTCCTCGTTGAACGAGTAGGTAACATGCTCGATTACCGGTCTTAGGGGCCTGGTTCGATTTCCCGCTCTGCCGACAAGGAATCAGAGGAATGTATGTCTTGTGATAGAAATTAATTTCTCGATGTGGTTCGGATCCAACAATAGGCTGTAGGTCCCGTTGCTAAGTAACCAATTGGTTCTTAGCCACGTAGAAATATCTAATCCTTCGGGCCAACCGTAGGAAAGCTGTTAATCAGTTCAGTGGTCTGGTAAAACTAAGATATGCTTAACAGTGTAGATAATTTTCCTCCAGATCTACAGACTGCGGAAAATTGGCTTTTGGGCTGAGAAAGGTGAAAGATTTTCGTTTGGGTCGAGATATGGTAGAAAGTTTTCCTCCTGCTCAACATTTTCCTCCGGACCAAGAAACAAGAAAATTTTATTTTGGGCTGAGAGATGGATAAGAATTTCCTCTGGGTGAACAGACAGTATAAAATTTTCCTCTTGATCAGCAGAGGGTAGAAAATTTTCCTCTGGATCAAGACCCCACAGAAGATTTTTCTCAGGATTGAGTAATTTTCCTTCGGATCGAGAGACGGTACACAATTTTCCTCTGGATGGACAGATAGCATAAATTTTCCTCCTGATCATCAGAGGGAAGAAAATTTTCCTCCGGATCAATCAAGAGATTGCGGAAAATTTTCTTTTAGACTGAGAGATGATGAACTAATTTTTATTTGGATCGAGAGACAGTAGAAAATTTTCCTCTGGATGGACAGACGGTACAAAATATTCTCCTGGAGCGACAAACAGTAGAAAAATGTTAGTCTAATCAACCGAGGGTAGACAATTTCTTCCGGATCAAGAATCCACATAAAATTTTCCTTTGGATCGAGGGTTGGTACAAAATTTTCCTTTGGATCGAAAGACAGTGGAAACTTTCCCTTCGGATCAGGCTTCAGTTTTACACGCCTAGTGGATGACCTTGGGTAAAGCTCACTAACCCTTGAAACTAGGAACTGCGAGTTACTGGGAACTGGCTACCCTTTTATGTATTTAGCCACGGGCACAATTTGGAAATGCCTCTCGATCCCGGGAATATAGGGCTGCCTAGAATTTCCTCGTTTACGAATTCTAAGGATGAATTGTAGGTATGAAACTGGAATTAGGAACCATGAATCAAACTGGATCAAATGGAACAGGAATAAAATGAATTCAAAGGATATTGAGTAGAGATCTTAGCTGTCTGTGAATCACAATGCAGAGAAATGAAAAGAAAGATTGGAAAGGGGTATTCTGTATATTTTTTTCAGGAAGAACAATTTAGAATTGGTACAGGGGGACAAGGTATGACCTTAACGCCAAATGCAGAAAAGGCACTGACTGACATTAGAGCAGATAGCCTTAGATTACTGCTAGTAAGATTTAAATCACAACAATGCTGGAGACACATCCATATCTCCATTTTTGTCCCCTTCTTCTGTGCTAAGTAAGGACAGCAAAGCTCCAATCCCTTTAGCACCCAAATTTAAAGAACCTTAATTTGTCGGAGACAAGTTCAAAAAGATATGGCCTCGAGGTCATTGCCTCTGTGGTATTGATTAAATTTCAGTAGCCGAGACGCTCAGGCATCCTGCAGAATATGAACAAGAGGACATCGCCTGCGTACATGTTAATCAAGTGGTATTTTTACTTGGTGTTGTTTACGCAGTTGATCACTGAGTTTGCATTCTTTGCGACAATCGGCGGAGTTTTTGGTATTTAGTTTTCTCTACATGAAATGTTAGAGTAGCTCATAATCAGTGTTGCCAAAGCGCGGAGAAACTACCAAAAGTGCGGAGAAGATTCGAGGGGGAATCATTGAATGCAGAGCTGAGGTCTGCACTCCTCACGTATGCGGCGCTGTAGGTCCGCATAAATATATTTATGCTTTAAAAACTTTTTTCCATTAATAAAAATGATTGAAATTATATAATATTTTTGAAAATACTAATATTTTTGAAAAATGAACCATTTTCACTAGTATCGAGTGTTCACGCGCCAATATCAGATAATATGATCATGCGAACCGATTTTGACAACAGATGACGCGTAACCCAAACGTGATGTCTTACAATGCATTCATTCTTTAGGTCCAGCAATCTTCAATTTGCCTTTGTAAATATATATATAGGTTAGTAGAATTTGGTTAATTTGTTAATTAATCTTAGGGTGAAAACTGACTTACATTATTGTAAACTTAGTCATGTTTAATGAGTTTTTATTTATTTATTTTTTTTTAGAAAACAACTGCAAACATGTAGTATTAGGCAATTGCATTAGTAGAAGTAATTTAATTGATTATAACCGAATAAGTTTCGATATTAGTATGCTAGGAAGTGGTGTATTATAATTGTGGATTTTCTTTATATTAATGTAGCTTATTGATAGAAGAATGACCAATTATGATGTGCTCTTTTCCAAATTTTTGAAACGCATAGCCCTGAATAGGGCAATTATTTGGCTTAGGATTACCATATGTATGCCATAAAACATGCATAATATGCTGTCCATTCTCTTGGGGAAATATCTCTTTTCAAAATCTCCGGATCATAAAAAGTGGCATATAGACCTACATGTTTCATATCGTTTTTATCAGTTTGCAACGCTTATGACATTGATTTTAAGCCTAGACCTATGTTATGTATTAGGTTGTTTATTATCGTTATTACTTCAGCAAACGTTTTGATTTAACATACAGCATATTATCTAAAGTCACAAATGTGGCCTAAAAAAGAAAAGTAAGAATAAACTACTTATAAATATCGAAGGATTTATTGAGCTTGTCAACTTACTCTTTGGGGAACGCAAAGAAATGAATGAAAAGCAACCGTTTCTAGTAAGGAAATACATCTCAGTGCAGTTTTTTTTTCTTTTTGTAACTTCCCACTTTTTGCTGAAAAGTTTATGAATAAATGAACTTGCCCGTGTTCACTTTGTAGCCTAATTTACGCATCAAATCATATATAACAATCAACTATAAAACGATTATATATCTATATATATATATATATATATATATATATCTCGAATGTAATAAATCAGCTTCAAGACTGAACACTGCCCGCGTATCTCGTTCGATTCTAAATTTTACTATCATTTAAAGTTACGTAATGTTTCAAAAGACATGAGGCAACTGAATTTCGGAAAGGGGAAAATCTAACTAAAAAGGTTTAATTAGTAAACCCAACTCATATACCGGTAAAGATACGGTTAATATGATATAACCAGGGTGACTATTTCGTCTAGTTAGTGTAGCAAAATAACATTGCTTGGCCTTGGCAATTAACACTACACCTCCCGGTGCGGAGGTAGTTTCTCGGTGATGTGCGGACTTCGCGGCAACACTGCTCATAATCTCCTTTCCCTTGTTCTTTATTTATTTATTTATTTACGCGTCGCTTGCATTGCTTATACATGTTTTTCTATAGCTTTTGAAGCTTCGGAGATGGTCACTACAAGTCATATCATATTTACTGCTTCAGACGTCTTTAACACATCTCATTTGATTCTTATTTGTGAAGTGAGATATTTGGTTGCACAGGTCATAATCGTTATCATTATTATTGCCCCATAACTCGCTCCCTGCTTCTCCTGTAGTACAAATACGAGCTCATTAGGGATGTTCGCATAACGAGATACAAAAGCAAGATTGAATCTTAACGACGAACCTGAACAATAAGCACGTTTTAGCTCTGTATGACTTGCTTACTAATTCAAAAGCAAAAGATCCTTAGATGTTGGCATTCTGGAGGCTTTGCCACTGACTGAAAAACGCAAAGGTATGGCAGTGGTACGTGTGATGGTCGCTGGCTTCAATTTCTTGCAAACTTAATGACCTGAGGCTTTAAAAACAAATACTTCATTAGTATTCAAGATACCATATGCTTAGTAACGAGAGCAAAATATTATGATTGAGGGAACAAAAAAGTTCACTGGAAGTCCTAGTGGCTAAAAGCAGGATGTGTATACCTAAAAAACCAGGTAATCAACCCCATCCCCTTCTAGCTTTGGATGTGAGGCGTACTAATACCATACAGCATACTCTCGCATAATGAAAGGCACACATGCTGAAGTGCATTA
Source organism: Macrobrachium nipponense (assembly GCF_015104395.2). NCBI lineage: Eukaryota > Metazoa > Arthropoda > Malacostraca > Decapoda > Palaemonidae > Macrobrachium > Macrobrachium nipponense. Next base: position 2,715,742 of record NC_087213.1, on the reverse strand, counting down.
AAAATGAGCATAGAAGTTAAACACATCTTGGCGTTATTTTGAGCAAAATCAAAGATGTAGTGGAGTGTTAAACATAGACATAAAAATGCTAAGGGTTAGAAAGAATTTTCTTCATAGTAGTGTTGGTGTGTTTGTTTTTCTGGAGTTGGCAGTAAACATCTGCAACAGCTGAAACGTTTTACTATTTTTGTTTTTGTTAATCAGAGCACCAAGTCCGACTTCAAGCTTCTCACGGGGCTGCTCGAGGGATTCTCTCCGATCGATGTTGTCCGAAGTCATTAGCAGGTTAGTGCAGTAGTTCACCGTAAAAGATTATCGAGTTTTTTTTTTTTCATTAAAAAAAAAAAAGTGGGAGGAATTTACACCAAGACAAAGTCCGGTCAAAGCGGTTGTGCTGCTATAGAGAGGGACAAAAGGAACGACCTGAATAGGCAATTTGACTACAGTCGTGGTAATGCTTCATGACCTTCAACACCAGTGTTCCGCGCCCCGCCGGAGACACAAGGTGGCAGTATTGACTAAAGAGACGAGCATTGATTTAAGAGACGAGTCACGTGGCTGGGAATGACATATAAATGAGAGGAGGGCCCTCTGTATTGGACCCTTAGCCTCAAACACGCAGCATCTGCGAGATACCAATCTCATGACGAGTCCTAAGAACACATAGCAAGTCGACATTCCGGTAACCATAGAGTCTGGTTTTCAGGGATTAAAAACTTTTCAGTTCGTCAAAAATGCCTCTCGTTTGTCAGGTAGACGTTCTGGCACGACTGGATACAATGAAAGGCGCTTTTCGCCAATTATAACTCTCAAAGGAAATCGATCATCCTTTGAAAGACGAAAAGAAAGAAAGAATAAAAAAACAGTGGCCTTTTGTCGGTTCCCTCTTTCTAAGGCTACTTTCGGCGACCAGTTCTGTGCTAATCGCCATTATTAAGAAAGATGGACAGGACCAAGTTTTTTTTTTTCCTCTACCCATTAGAGTTAATCTATGGAACCTCTTATATCTTTGTTACTTGTTCGTTTGTCGAGTTTCCCATGTAGATGTCGGGACTCTGATGCCACCGATGCTTTCTTGTTTTTTTTCCCCTGTTATTTTTACCCGTTTTCGTCTTTCTTCTAGCTATACTAGACACCTGGTAGCTGGTATTCATTGGTACCAACAGAAGGCCGTAAGCAACGAGAGAGAGAGAGAGAGAGAGAGAGAGAGCGAGCGAGAGAGATCATTGTCCCATAGACGCGGATTTATGTTCAGTATCAGTAACAAGCCAAGAGGCACTGGCATGTTATTTGATTCTCCCTAGTTGCCAACAACTAGGATAAGCATACCAACTGCAAGTAAGGGGGCGCCATAGCAGACTGTAATCTCATTTGGAATTCACAGCGGGGCTTCCATACCCCGATGCTCTGTGTATCTACGTATGTAGATACACCTCGTCTGCAGGTGTGGGCTTTCGTGTCTTTGTGTTTTTTTTTTCTCGTGTAAGTTTTCTTGATAAGGTATAGAAGGGAACATTCTTTGGGAAATATGGAGGATTAAGAATACTGTATACGTGGAATATTGGTTAATGAGTTGGTATTTTACTCTGGATGGATGTAATTTCTTTTGATGTTGCACTAAAGTACTGAATGAAAAAAATTATATATATATGAGTGTATATATATATAAATAATTCTCTCTCTCTCTCTCTCTCTCTCTCTCTCTCTCTCTCTCTCTCTCTCTCTCTCTCTCTCAATCCTATCTCTCATCATCTTCTCCTCTCCTCTCATTCTCTTCGCAACCTCCTCTCTCCTCCCTGGAGCAATTTGCCTTGCTTGTAACCAAATGAACTCCTGGGATCTTCCACTCCCCAGTATTGAAAAATTCTTTAAAGATATTTTCCTACAAAAAATTTCTCCGTTTTGCATGAGACATCCGGGTCAGTTTCCTAAAAATTCGTGGTGTTTCAAATGAACAACTGATTCTGCGGCTCTATTCTTTTGATTTACGAGTGTTTCAATGCTTCAAATGTTCAGATGATCAGCAATGTCCTTTGTTCTTTTCCCCCAAAATGTATAATGCTGATTCTACCAGAAGTGTCCCTGAATATTCTTTTGAATTTTTTGACGTTCAGATGGCCTCGAGACTCCTCATAAGAGTAAGAAGTCCTTAAAATACTAAGCCATTCCAAGGACCATCAACATTCGCAGACACTTTTCCTTATATTTATTTGATGATTCAAATAATTTGCAGTGTCTTTAAGCATTAGTCCTCTGATTTAAAGTCTTACAAATGGCTTTTGTCTCCTAAAGGACCATCAGTATCTTAAGATGTTTTCCTATTAATGTACTGTGTAATTCTAATAACGTGCAGTGTCCTTAAATATTTTCCCTTTAATTTAAGGTATTACAAATGGATATATTGTTTCCCAAAGGACTATCAGTATCCGTGAATACTTTTCCCGTTATGTGTTGAGCGATTCAAATAATTTAGTGTCCTTATGTAGTTATTCCTTAAGGGTAGGCTCCACTTTGGGGGGTGCCGATCGTAAAAAATATTTGCCAAAAATACACTAATCAAGACAGGCTAATGAAATTTTCAGGCATTATTAGCATTATAATAATGCATATTCCCTGTGAGTTTTATCATCCTACAGGGAAAATTAATGATTTTATGAAAAAAAATGTGAAAAAACGGAAATTTCCGGCCCCTCGTACTGAAGGTTATTTGGTGATTGGTGAGAAACTACAGTCTTGAATAGAAATTCGGTCTGACAGAATGTTAGTATATCCACCTGGAACATGCACAAAAAAAATTATCAAAATAGAACAGTAAATAAGCACGTAATAACAAAAAAAAAGAGCAACAACTTTGTAAGTTCAGCGAAAGCCCCGCCGAAATATCAGACTATAGCTAGGAAGAAATATTCAGGAAAAATTCAAATCTCGATTTAGGGACAAAACCTTTTGAGAGTTTGTAGTTCATTTCTTTTGATCTACATCAGTTCAAATCAGTGCCAGTCATTTTCTTAGGAAATATTCATAGTAAATAATTATTCTTCAGTGTTCACATGAGCTACAGTCAGTTTTTTTTCTTTTAGGAAATACTCGTCATGCATTATTATCCTGCAGCGTTCACGTGGCCTACGGTCAGGTTTTTTTTATTTTTTTAAATATTTTCCATGCATTATTATTCTGCAGAGGGCGAGCGTAATCTGAAAACAAGGGGTTGAACTGCCGTTATTCAAGGAGTCTGCGCACTACTGCTCTCCATATGGTCAACAGACCCTTGTTACGTAATGGCTGACGAATACCGAGTGTAGTTCTTACTGACGCCCAGATGAATATCTAAGAACCTCCAACAGCAACAGCAACAACCGTAGGTAGCCAGATTTACCAGACTCTCTCGACTGATGGTTAGAATGGCTTCGATTGTATCTGTTTATTCTAGGTAACCTTTATTTTTATTTATATCCATCGTTTTTTGGCTACTTACATTAAATATTTTCTACTTATTCCTTTTGGATGTCTTCATGTATAGATCGTGCGCAGTTATTTTCAGTATCAAGAGCTTTCAAGGTAAACTAACTTTTATGCACATACATACACACACATATGTAATGTATATATAATAATATGTGTGTGTGTGTGTGTGTGTGTGTGTTTATATATATATAATATATATATATATATATATATATATATATATATCTATAATATATATATATATATATTTGTGTGTGTGTGTGTGTGTGTGTGGTGTGTGTGTTTATATATATCTATATATTTATTTATATATGATATATATATATATATATATTTATATATATTTTATATATTTTATATATATATATATATATAATATATATATAGATATATATTTATATATTATAATTTATATATATATAGTTATATACTATATATATAATACACACACACACACACATTATATATATATATATATATATATATATATATATATATATATATATATATTGATGAGAGATGACGTATCTCTCCTCTCTCTCCTATCTCTCTCTCTCTCTCTCTCTCTCTCTCTCCTCTCTCTCACACACACACACACACACACACACACACACACATAGAATTAGCAACGAGGAACAGTGCTTAATGATCACTTTGCATTTTCTTTGTGAACTTATTTTTTAAACTTCCTTTATCATCTTTTCTTTTTGTTGCTTCTTTTGCTAATCTCCAAGGAATCCGATTGTTATCTTCCAAGATTATCACTAATTACTCACAAAGACCATGAGGCGTCATTGCCAAGAGCCGTTATGTGTACTTTTCAACGAAAGTAAAAAAAAAAAACAGAAGACAGGGAGAAGAGAAGGCTTCTTTTTCCTAGAAATAGAGATAGAAAGAAGCAGAAGCGTTGTATTCGTACAGTAAACAAACAGCAAAATGAAATGAACAATAGGAGAGTGCTTTTCAGCGAAAGTCAAAAGAAACAGAAGGAAGGGAGAGGAGAAGGCTTTCTTTCTCATAGAAATAGAAATAGAAAGAAGAAAGAGCGTTGTATTCGTGCAGTATATAGAAAAGAGAAAGAAATTATTAATAGCAAACACGCTTTTCCGCTACAATCAAAGATCGTATGAGAGGAATGAGAGGGAGAATATAAGTTTTCTAATTTTTCTTATAAAACATGATGATCAATTAGGAATGGATTTTCCAGCGAAAGTAGAAAGATGCATAAGAAAAGGAACGAGGGAGAACGTCATTTCTCACACCCCCCAAAAAAAATTGTAATAGGAATAGGATAAAAAAATGTTTAATAATGGACTCCTTTCTGAATTTCCCATTACTTTCCGCTACTTCTTTCAAATGAACACCATAACATTCTTTAGGAGCGGGAATTTCAAGTCAGGGGCCTGTGTGGGCTTGCTCCATATGAATAATAATAATAATAAATAATAATAATAATAATAATAATAATAATAATAATAATAATAATAATGAACTAAGGAACCTCGGTAACGAGGCTATAATATTGATAATCAAAAGCCACAGTAGTGTTAAAATATATTATTGTACAATGGTAAAAAATACAAGGAGAGACTTTCGGATACTGCTTCGTATCCTTCTTCAGTAGAATTGAAGAGGGACACGGAGCAGTATTCGAAAGTCTCTCCTTGTATATTTTTTATCATTGTGCAATAATACTTTTTAACACTACTGTGGCTTTTGATTGTCAATAATAATAGTTTCATATTGCAACCGCGAGGTTTTCCTCCTGTTACTTTTTAAGATAAACCTTTGTACCTGCAATTTCTCTTTCAGCGCTATATGACCCCATCGTAGGTCCCACTGCATGACCTCTGGTCCAGATCTTTTTAAGTTCCACCTTTCAGGAAAAGGCCGTGATGACTATCTTTAAACTTTAAACGGTATATCTCCATCGCGAATCCCACCACCCGTCAGTCTCTTATTCATGCAGATTGCTTTCGAAAGCATTGGGCCTGTGCATGACCGCCCCCGAAGGCAAAGTCGTGACTGCCCGAGAATTTGAACGAGGTAAAACCATATCATGAGGTGAGGACGTGTAATTTCATTAGGCGGGGAGGCACGTGCTTGTTTGTGCCTTCGGGTTACAGGGCACTTTGTGCCTTTTCGTACCCTTGGATTTGGTGGTGTTTGATTTTCATATTAAATGAGACGTTTTCGTTAATCGTTACTTGCAAAAATTTGGTTTGTGCTTGTTTGTTTTATTCATGAAGATTGCTTAAAGCTTTTTTTTTTTATGTAAAACGGTACTTGGAGAAGTTAAGTGTGTGCTTGTTTATTGTATTAAATGAGATGTTGCTTTCGCTAAACAGTGGTTGTAGAAATTTGATGCGTGCTCGTTTTTCGTTTTAAATTAAATGATTTCGTTAAACATTACTTGTAGAAATGAGGCGTGTTCTTGTGTGTTGTATTGAATGAGCTGTTGTTTTGCTTGTTGAAAGATGCGCAACAAGATATAGACAAAATCGACCCAAAGCGCGAGAAAAGTGAAGGTGAAAGGAAAACATTTAGATTTTTATTTGGGATTCTTTCCTACCTTCTAATATGTGAGCAAACTGGAAGGCAGAAAGAAATCCTAAATGGAAATCTAATTATTTGAGAAGTTGGATGGGCTTTAACACGGCGAATTTAGGCTTTGACCTATACTCTCTCTCTCTCTCATTTTCTTTTAGCTGAGCGTAAATATTCGCTTTCGCCAGTCGGACAGCTACCGTTAGCTCAAAAAATAACATAAGATAAATCAAATGGAATAAATAAATAAAATAAAATGCTCCTTTTATTGTTGGCTATCCCTGGTAGAGGATAATGTTATTTAGACCAGTAATGAAAACATATTCTTCGTGTTTGTCCTGAATTGCTAAGAAAAAGGCCACTGTATAGTAAAACCGAGTTTAACTGGGTGAATTTAGCAACAGGAGCTTTCGACCTTAACTAAGTAATTTAACTTTTTGTTCTCCGTTGTCTACATTATTTAGATGTTCGTGTATTTTCGTTTTTTCATCATCTTTAATAAATGTTTTACACACAAATATTCTACTCAGAAAAGGCGGTCAGTGTCAGATAACTCTACTATGTCCCGAGAATAAGACAGATAGATAGAGAGAGAGTCATTATAACAAGAAATTTACTTGTCAGAATGATGAAAAGGGGATAGGAAAATTTGACCCTGCTTCTTATATAGCAAGTGCTTTATTGTTAGCCAGAATATCCAAAACAAAAACACGAGAGAGAGAGAGAGAGAGAGAGAGAGAGAGAGAGAGAGAGAGAGAGAGAGAGAGAGAGAGAGAATATGTGTTCCTAAAGAAACATTTCACTTCTCTGAGAATATTATATATATGACTAAGCAACATTCTCATAGATAAGAATCCTCTCTCTCTCTCTCTCTCTCTCTCTCTCTCTCTCTCTCTCTCGTACAGTTATTAGATTCTCCGTGCGATCTTTATCAAGCGGTGAAAGTTCACTGGTGTAATGCTTCGAAGACATTTCTGGGCCGGACCTGATTTGCATGTTTCCAAATAGGTTTGTTTTCCTCGTGAGAGGAAATAATTCGATTCTATTGACTTTGTGGTTGGATCATTCTTAGAGTTTTATGTTAACGACATAATATTTTGTTTTGTTTTTCTTTACAATAAGATTTTTTACAAAGACTTCCATTTTCTGGAAATAACGGATTGGCTTTGTATTATGATAATTCTTAGAATTTTATGTTAGCAAGATAACCGTTTTTTGTTCTGCTTTATAATAAGATATTTTACAAGGACTTCCATTCTCTAGAAATAGTGTTTTTTTTTTCTAGTAAAACCCTCAGAAAATTTGTTTGTTATGACATAGCGTTCATTTTCCACATATGACAAGAATGACAAGAACTTTATAGAATTACCGACAAGTGGCGTTGTCTATCTTTTTCTTTACGAAGAATTACCTTTTTTAACTGTCAAGAAATAACTTCTTATTTGGGTTTGTTTTATGATACCTTCCTTCATAAAAAATTATCCTCAGTGTATAATAGCAAACCCTTATGAGAGGAGGTTAGAAAATATATTAAGACATTCATAGATAAGATACCTTTTGCAATAACTACATTTTCTGAAAAATAATAATTATTTTATAATATACACTTATGGCAGGACCTTCGTAGAAAAAATGCCCTTTTTAGTAACTTCGTTTTGCAAGACATAATCCTTTACAATAGCAAACCCTTAGGACACGACCTTGATAGACGAAAGACCTCTCTTTTTTAAATAACCAAGCCTTATGACAGGACCTTCATAGAAGAGTGACATTTTGTTAGTAACAATCTTTTATGACAGGACCTTCATAGACGAATGGCATTTTTTAATAACAAACCCTTATGACGGGACCTTCATAGAAGAATGACCTTTTTTTACTAACAAACTCTTATGACAGGACCTTCATAGAATATTACCATTTTTAGTAACAAACCCTTATGACAGGACTTTCATAGAAGAATGATATTTTTTCGAAAACGAACCCGTATGACAGGACTTTCATAGAAGAATGATCTTTTTTCAAAAACAAACCTTTATGACAAGACCTTCATAGAAAATTACCTTTTCTAATAACAAACTCTTATGGTAGGACCTTCATAGAAAATTACTTTTTCTAATAACAAACCCTAATGGCAGGACCTTCATAGAAAATTACCTTTTACTAACAAACCCTTATGACACGACTTTGGCAGAAAACCCGTTTTTGATAACTTCGTTTTTAAAAAAAATTAAGCCTCCTCATTTTTATAAAATAAAACCTTGAAAATTAATCGAAGAGGCGGATTCTCATGACCTCCAGAACTATTCTTGTCCGAACTTCTGTCGTCTCAGTTATGACGACGTCTTAAGTTACAGTTTATTGGGGGCATTCCTTGAAGCTACTCATTCCAAACACGGCTATCAGAGCGATCAATGATAGCGCGCGTCAATTGATGTTCATTGACGACCGGAGTCTGTTTGCTTGCATCCGTTCATCTGGATTATCATCCAACTTTAATAGCGGGAGGAGAGGGGGGTGGGAGGAAGGGGAGGGTGGAGTATATTTGTTTCTTGTAATTAGCTGGTTTGCCAGTCGTGGAAAAGGTGGAGGTGGGGTTGTTTTTGGTTTGTACTATTGAGGTAAATTGCAGTTGTAAATCTGCTTGCATATACATGTAGACTTGTTTGTATATACAAATATGTATAGAAGTTCAAGTTTTTCGTGCATGATCAATTGATCTAACCTCCTTTACGTAACAAAGCCGATATTAGCGTGAAATATATTACAACCATTGCGTTGGGGCTAAATATTCTCGTGTAATTTCCTTTGAAAAAAAAATGACAGTTATTTTATGATAATCTTTGCTTGTCCAGCGCATTCCGCCACTCAGACTGACGAAGGGGAGTAAAAATAAAAAAAATAAAAAAGAAATACAAAAAAAAGAGAGATAAAATAGAGGACTGGGTACTTACGGAACGAGGAACCTGACAGGCCATGCCAGGAGGCCGTATTTAGAGGGATCCGCGTGAGCTCCGCATACAGCTAATTGAGCACAACTCTCCGTGTCCACGACGTTGGGGAGTCCCGCTAAGGACTCCGTCACTAGAATAGTTAATAAGGACTCCTGATAGCTCGTCTCCCCTCTCGAGGAGCCGAAGTCCCTCCCTTCGAAGGCTCCGGCCTGGGTGGTCGTGTAGATGGCCACGCCCAGGCCGCCCAGCAGGAAGAGGGCGACGAATGCCAGGGCGCCGAAGGCCTGGAGGTCCATGCCCGCCGCCGAGGTGTCGCTGGCACCGGGCAGCGTGAAGGAGAAGAGAGGAATCGTGAAGGCGACGGAAGTGTTGAAGGCCGCCGCTTTGTCGTAGTTGAGGAAGAATCGCGCCTGGCGTTCCGAAGGGGCGTCGTAGAGGTCCTTCACGGTGTCTTCCATGGCCCCCCCAGCCTCTGCCCCCGTTGGGCAGCTGCCCACCAGCAAAAGTACCGCCACGACTGCGTACCAAAGCATCACGCCTGTAAAAGAACACAACGTAGTAGATAACGTTAGAACGAGATGTAAACATTGGTTATGCTAAAGAAAGAATTCTACTGACGTACTTTGCTACATACATCAATAAATATTGATCAGAATTACTGTTACCTTCATTTCCAAGGAAAGGCAAGCTTATAATTTTTTTATTTTTCTTGATTAAAATCAGCCTCATTGCTGGCCTTAGGAATGGAAAAACTTTGTTCATGCAGTTTTATATAATGAGAGGATATCTTTCCATTTAGTTTTAATGAGGCATTCAGATGAATGGAACTAAGAATTTGTCTGGGTGTGAGCAGGATTCAAAATAGTATTTATTAAACAGGCACAAAGAAAGGTCCTGTTTGAGATCGTAAGTCTATGCCCGTTGTTCAAGCTGTTTCTGGGTCTTGGCGCGCCGGATTCCCAGTAACAGGAAAAAAAAAAATCTCTTTAAACTTGTCTAGATAAATCCCCTCGTATAAAAGGAAGGCTACTTCAAATGGACGCAATTTGTAATCACAGTTACCTCAGAGCCAAATTTAAGACACACAGAGATACGCTTGAACCAAATTTGAGATACCCGTTACCACTGGTACTTTAAAGCTAAATTTGACACGCCTGTCATCACTGATATTCTGGATCCAAACTTGACACACCTGTCATCACAGGTACTTTGGAGCCAAATTTGACACACCTGTCATTACTGATGATACTCTGGTTCCAAATTTGACACACCTGTCATCACAGGTACTTTGGAGCCAAATTTGACACACCTGTCATTACTGATGATACTCTGGTATCAAATTTGACACACCTGTCATCACTGATTCTTTGGCGCCAAATTAGACCCACCTGTCATCACTGATACTTTAGAGCCAAATTTGACGCATCTGTCATTACTGATGATACTCTGGCGCCAAATTTGACACACCTGTCATCACTAATACTGGCGCCAAATTTGACACACCTGTCATCACTGATACTTTAGAGCCAAATTGACGCACGTGTCGTCACTGGTACTCCAAAACTAAATTAGAGGCACCTGTCGTCACTGGTACTCTGAAGCCAAATTAAATTGGACGCTCGGAGGTCTGTACGATACGCTGACAAGATTATTTTCATGGTTAGCAAGAATTCGAAAACAGCAGAAAATTAGTAAGAGATCTATGCTAGCCTTCCCACATTATGTATTTTTGTTACAATAAAGCCATAAAGACCTATGGAAAATTGGAAAAAAAAAAAAAAAGAGACTGTCTCCAAACACTTTTTTTTTGGCCCCATTTTATGGGATTTGAAGCTGTAAACCCTTTTTAAAAAATGCTTAATACAAATATATCCTTCTCATATAATATATAAAAAACATTCTTATAGCAATTGTATACAAAGATCCTTGTACGGATTGTGATATATTTGACTTAGGTTAGACCAGTAAATAATTAAATACTAGATGAAAACAACACTTATATTCAGTAAGGACATGTCAGACTAATATTGCTGTATTTTGGCATCTAAGTGAAAAGTCCCACAGAATAAATTAGATACAAAGAAATGTAATATTACGAAGTAATGAAACAATTTCCAAGAACTTGTTGGAATCTCATATAATTCGGTTGACCTGGGAGAATAATTCCAATCTAAGCCCAGGATTATTTTCTTTTGATCCTGTAATAAAACATATGTTCCACAAGG
>NC_087213.1:2687054-2692054 GCF_015104395.2 Macrobrachium nipponense | reverse complement strand
GTTTCTTTCCAAAAGGAAAAGGCGCTTACATGGGACGATTTTCAAAATCAGATTACGTGCCGTGTATGGGGGTGAAGAGGCTTTAGATGTAGTATGGCATTGAGAAATATCCTTAACCAAGCCTCCATGACTCAGCTTAATGTTTTCGAGCGAGGGCGGCGCCAATTGCCGACCGGCTAAATGAATATCAGGATAGTTTAAGTAACTCCGGGTGGGTTACGAGTGCCAAAAATCAAAGTGAAAGATTTTATCCGTTTGATCTACCTTACGTCTATCACTGCAATGTTGCCTGAAGCGTTAGTACGGTGTTTTGATAAAAAATTGCAGCCCGACAGTACGGAATTAGATGTGTATAAACAAATCAAAAAACACATGTCTAAATGTACCGACCTAGATCCTTCGCTCATTCAAGTTTTTGCAAAAAAATGAGAACAAGCCACAACAAGTAAATGTGGACATAATAATAATCAAGTTGCAGGGATGGTTTGTTATAACTGTAAACGACCAGGTCACATGATTTCAGACTGTCGGACGCGTTTTTGTCAATACACAATAGTTCAACTCATTCAATATAAACCGTTGCTTACTCGAGGAATCAACAGCAGAATGACTACAAACACGCAACCAGTTGCCAGTGCAAATAAAAAGAAGGGTCCTCAGTACTATAAGAAGAAACAACCAAACGGAAATTCTGCACAACAGCAGAAACAAACAAATCGTGCTTCAGGTACCTCTGTTCCTGGGCCGTCTAGCCAGAACTCGCAAGGGCAAGCGAATTTTCAGGTGTGATAAACAAAACAAATACCACGTAGTTCACTCCAAGGGGGGAGAGGGCGATGTTGGGTCATCAATATCAACATCTTTTGTATCAAATAAATCAGTTTAATCATTTATCAGATCATTGTGAGGCAATTGATTTTCCTATGAAACACACGACCGAATCCAAAAAATCTGTGCAGGTTCCCGTAGATTTGCAACAAATTCATGCCATTATTAGTCAAAACGAGTTGCGACCAACCTTACATGCAGTAAATTTGGGACCATAAGTCATTCACTTTGTTCTTTGATTCTGGTAGTCCAAGTAATATCATGGATTTAAGGACTCATCATTTACTCTTTTCAAATTTCCCTATAGAAAAGTCCAGAATAAGGCTCTCAGGCATAGGGAATAATGAATTAAATGTTGTAGGCGTAACTCATGTACAGTACAAGGTCGGTAAGCGCACGTTTGCTAGATACCTTTATCGTTGTACAAAACATTAATATGTATACCCGCAGAGTAATTATCGGATACCCGTCTATGGGCACTCAAAATATTATCTTAGCACCTGCAAAACACGGCGTGTATATCAAAGGGAAATTCTATAGGTCTTCTAATACCCTAAAATCAGTTTTAGATATAAAGAGACAGACAGAGTTGTCACTTACATTACAGAACCAATCACCTGTCTCATGAACCAAGAAATAATACAGGCAACCCAACAGAACTCTCGCTCACCCGTAATATCAGCTTGCACGCAAACTCTCGAGCCTAACGTAACTTCGAACATATTAGTGCGTGTAAAGAGAACCTTGCAAGGATCTGAAACATTAATCCTTCCGAAACTCTGAAAACACACGGATTATCCGTCACACAAGCCATTTATACTAGTCGGCTCACAACAACAATGTAACATCGAAGTCTGTAATCATTTGAATACCCCTTTAGTAATCCACAAAAATCAACATATCTTGGATGCCGAAGTTTATAAAACATCGCATTCTTACCGTAGCTGAGATAAATCACGCTCAATCAGTTGCGGATGAATCCCTTTTGCAATCTATAAAGAACAAAATCAATAAGGACATTCAAGAAGAAGAAATTCAGCAGAAATTCTTGAATCTTTTAACTAAATATCATGATGTTTTTTCCACTACAGGATGGAACCTTAGGAAAAACGGATGTCATCGAGCATCAAATAAGGCTCAAGGACAAACAGAAAGTAATCTATGTACCTTCGTACCGACTTCCTATGAAATTTCAGAATGAGATAACAGAGGAAGTAGGTAAAATGTTAAAAGAAGGCAGGTCATTAGGAAATCAAACAGCACCTTATAATTTTCCGTTAATAGTAGTACCGAAAAAAGATCGAACTTGGCGGATATGCGTAGATTTTCGTCGTTTAAATGAAGAAACAATCCTTGACAGATTCCCAGTACCATGTACCGATGATATCCTATCTCTACTAGGTCAGAACAAATATTTCACAAGCTTAGACTTACCAAAAGGATTTCATCAGATTCCGTTGGAACAAGAGAGTATCCCATTACACTGCCTTCAGCACAGCCAGGGGGACATTATGAATTTTTGCGTATGCCTTTTGGTTTACGTTGTGCTCCTATAACTTTTACTCGTATGATAAACATCGTGTTTGGAGACTTGTTAGGAGATATCCTACATGCCTACATGGACGACCTAGTAATCTTTTCCAACACATTAGAAGAACATTTACGTAAATTAGAGTTAGTGCTACAAAGACCTAAGGCAGCATAATTTAAGGGTAAAGATAAGTAAGTGTGAATTTTTTAAAACAGAACTAGTCTATTTAGGTTTCACGGTTTCTAGTGAAGGTCTTAAAGTCGTCCATGATAAGGTGTCGGCTATCCGTAACTTTCCGATACCTACTAACGTCAAGGGAATACAGCAATTTTAGCTATAGCGGCTACTACCGCGCTTTATACGCAATACTCAATCATAGAGCTCCCACCCCCTAACCGATCTTATAAAAAAGGGCGTAGATTTCGTATGGTCTGAAATTCATCAAAAACAGGCGTTCGATAAATTGAAAGATGAACTGTGTAGTTCTCCTATCTTGAAATTTCCTAACTTCGGTAAGGAATTTTTCATAGCAACAGAACGCCTCAGACCTAGGAGTAGGAGGGGGGTATTGCTTCAACAATATGATAAACAGTTTTTCCCTATAGCTTTTTATTCACGTAAACTGAGACCTTCCGAAAGTAAATATGCAGTATAGACAAGGAAGGGCGCTATTGTTAATTCACTCGTGCATTTTAAATTCATAATATACGGTTATCCCGTCAAGGTTCTCACTGATCATAAGCCCCTAACCGACTTCTTTAAAGGCTTTAGTCACAGCCCCAAGCGAACTCGGTGGCACATGATCATTCAGGACTTCGGCGCGAGGATCGGGTATTTACCTGGGAAAGCAAATATCATTGCTGACGCATTATCACGAAACCCCAAACTCATCTTGTACCGAGCCATTAGCTGAATTAATAGATATCTCAACCTCCACGCCCATTGTTAAAACTATATCTGAACAGTAAGATCTGGGCTGGAGTGCTGAACTATTACGACAGAACAAAGAAAAGATCCGCAAATAGAAAACATCATCATTGCGTTAAACGGAAATCCGAAGGAAAAGGAATACCTAAAGTATAAGCAGCAGAAAATTATTATCATACAGGACAATATCCTGTGTAGATCCGTGACCAGGAAAACCCGCAACACACCGCAGTTGAATAACAACCAGGTGGTGGTGCCTATCTCACTCATACCCACTGTCTTAAAATGGTTGCACGAAAATCCACTGCATGGACACCCGGTTATTCCTTGACTGTCACAGAAAGCCAAATCCTTATTTTATTGGCATACGATGCTTACAGATATAAAAAAGCACATAGCAAATTGTCGCACTTGTCAAGAATTACAAAGGGCACACGAAGACACCTGTCAGCCTAGGGGCTTACCCCACCCCGGCCAAATCAACCCTTTGAAAGAGTACATTTAGATTTATTAACAGGATTTTACGAGTCAGACAGAGGAAATAAGCACCTCCTAGTAATTATAGACGCTTTGACTCGATATACAGAAACTTATAGTGCTTAAAACAAAAACCGCGGTTCGAGTGCGCTAGGAAGTTTTTACGAGTGCTACATTTGTAAACATGGAATTTCCACACATCATTATCTCAGACTCGGGCGGGGAGTTCAATAATCATTTCCTTAAACTCCTTGTGCGAATTCCTTTGTATAAAGAAAATCAATACCATGATCTATCACCCAGAGTCTAATGGGGCTAGTGGAAAGGGCAAATCGTAAGGTTTTAAACATTTTAAGGGTCACCTTAGGGGGGGCAGACCCCAACTGGGACATTGCCATACCTGCGGTACTAAGCACACTTAATCACTCGTATCATGTGTCTATTAAAATGACACCGCACGAGGCACTGTACGGTATCCCGGCTAGAACGCCTTTCCACATCTTAACGCCTACAACTAATTTATCAAATCCTCTAAAGGATGTTATGGATGCAAGCATAAGTCGATATAATATACTTCGTAAGAATCTAGAAGAAGCACAAATAATAATGAAAAAAAATCATGATAGAATAGCTAAGCCAACTAGAACATATGCCGTGGGCGATCAGGTATACATACAAGTATACGTACGTAAAGGTTTAAATTATAAAACTGACACCTAAGTTTGAAGGGCCCGTTTAACATTTTAGAAATTTAACGGCCAATAGATTTAGGGTTCAAAATGTATCCAAACCCACTGATGTGAGAATAGTCCCATTGGCACATATCAGAATCTAAAGAAAGGTAGATGGAGTGAGGGAAAAAATGGTTGTATTTATGAAACTTGTATAATAATTTATATATATATCTATTAATCATATTGTATGTAAACTATCTTCTTTTACGCGAGTTATTACATAGTTTACTCATTGCAGGTTTCAAAATGAATCTGTTATTGTTAGGACTGATATTGTGTATTCAGACTCTTTGTTGTATGGAAAGAGCGCTAGGACGAAAGAAATAGAATTTAATCATGGCTCGATTATCGAGAGAATAGATGATATTCATCGTGTCAAGTATATTGTTATAGAAGTAGATATGCATGCGATATTCTGCCTGAAGATGACGTCCTTAACTTAAAGAATGACCTGATGAGGTTTGCTATTTCGCTTAAGGAAATGCACGAACGTAATTTTCATG
>NC_087213.1:2679554-2682054 GCF_015104395.2 Macrobrachium nipponense | reverse complement strand
CCAACTTAGTGCCAGTCCCAAACCCGGGTCAGTGGGGAGGGATGGAGTCAGTAAGGCATCGTTCCGTAAAACATCCGTCAAAGCTAATTGTGGAGTGAGTCGTTCAAGATGGAAACAAGTGGGGAGATTCTTTTAAAACAGCGACCCCGACTATGAATTAAGCTGAGAAGAAGAAGAAGAAGAATAAGTAGAAGAAAGAGTAGGAGGAGGGCTAAAAAGAGGGATGTTTGTTTTTCAATTTTGTTCTTTCAGTAAATTATGTGTATTTGATTCTCTCTCTCTCTCTCTCTCTCTCTCTCTCTCTCTCTCTCTCTCTCTCTCTATATATATATATATATATATATATATATATATATATATATATATATATATATATATATATATATATATATATATATATATATAAATAGTACCGTCTTAATTTATTATCGAAGGTCGAACCAAGAGAAGCTTGATTTGCGCGTGCGCCGTGTCCCGCGTCTTCCTTAGAAACTCATTGCATTGGCCGTCGTCAACTTCTTCTTCAACGTAAAATCACGAAAATTATCTGCGGAATTTAATCGTTAAAATTCTGTTATAATTTTTCTCATTTTTAAAATCTATGCTAAAGTCAACTTTCATTTGTTGAAATTTATTGTAATGTAGACTTTCCTTTCTTAACTTTCCTGATTAATGAGTATAATTTGACCGCGGCGTAACTTTTGATTCGTTGAATATGTAAATGACGTTACACACTTATGGTTGTTGATATGTTTTGAAAAACTTTTTACTTGCGACACGCGAACGACAGTAGTAAAACGGAGCGTTTTCTCCAAATTAAATGACGAACTCGGTTAGGACCAAGAGCCAGTGCCATGGTATCCCTTGCCCAGTCCAACAACAACAGACACACCGTTACCGTGACGGCACTTGCCTCATTTGATTGCGCTTGCGTGACAAAATCGCTTATGGTCAATCTTCTAAAGTTCTTCTCAGATGTTAGGTAAATGGAAACGTTCCTCTATTTGTCCTCTGGTGAACTTGCAAGTTCTCGGAGGCATATCTCATCCTCAGCTGTTTTGCTTAGAACGATAATTGACTTGTGGTTTGGAATTTATGATTTCAATTTACCGTAATGATTCGATCATTTCAGCAGTGCTTTGTATTGCTGTCATCAGCCTGGATACCTGAGGCATAGGCGGTTGAGAAATGCAGCAATGGACAAGAATGGAGTAATGTTCGTAGACTATAGAATGTTGCCAGAATTTAGAAGAGAAGAGATTTACTCATCATGTGTAAACATAAAATTATGGTAAAACCGGACACACACACACACACACACACACGCACGAATGGCTAGATCATTCCACAGCTTTAAAGTGCAGGGAAGAAACACCCGCCGGAACGGATTCCTTTCACATTTGTAAGACAAAGCCTATTATATGGATTATTCAGTCATTTCTTTTACAACATTATTTCCCTCAATCCACTTGAAAAGATTCGTGCTCACGAATGACTATTAATATAACTATTTAACACACACACACACACACACACACACACACACACACACACATATATATATATATATATATATATATATATATATATATATGTATGTATGTATGTATGTATGTATCTATGTATAATATATATATATATATATATATATATATATATATATATATTATATATATAAAACGGTTTGCAATAATCGTGTATGTTCAAAAGTCCCTGTTTATATTAACTACCACCCTTCCTTTTCTTATCTTTTATCCTGTCTTCTTCGCTTTCTGACCTCGGAAACTTCTCTGGAGCTGTTCTGTGGTGGTACCTTTATTTTGTTCTTACGTAAAATGTTTGTTTAGTATTTACAATTGTGATGTTTTCGTAAGTTATATAATAGAGTTGTGTTGTATTTGATTAATGGCAACAGGTGTTATATGTGTAATTATATAACTCGAGTATTTTCTCTTATTTCATTTTCATGATTGTTTTGGTTTAATATTTCCAAGTGTCTGTGGGCGTTTGTGTGATGACTCATCACCTACTCCTAGACCGTTGCATTTTGGGGGCCTGACTGTGATAACGAGTTGCTATTTTTCGGTAATTGTTTATTTGTATTCGGAAAGTGTTTATGGTGCTAACTGCACACACACACACACACACACACACACACACACACAATCTGTATGGAGAATAAAAAGGCTTTATCGGTATTCAAATATCAGGAAAAGTTTTTTTTCTTAATCAATGTGGATAATTCTTCGTTATCTAAATTTAAGTACCATTGTTAACTACTGTCGTAGCATTCGGTTGAAGTACTATAAGTGCAGGTTGCTTCCCTAGAGTGTTAATCTGATTACCAATCTCTCCGGTAGATTAAATTCTCCGTCATTTATGTCGTGTTGGCGTCTTAATTAAGCAATAATTTGCTACCCAATAGTATTGACGAGTTCAGATTTAAAAGTTCATGTAGTGCCTTGCTCAGTGTTTGACTGTTATTAGGGAAATTGTCAAG
>NC_087213.1:2654554-2674554 GCF_015104395.2 Macrobrachium nipponense | reverse complement strand
ATGACGTATTTCGAATTTGCTGTTACGTCTTGTTAGATCGCATTTTGTTGCCATTTTTTTCCGTAATTCCGTACGTATTCTCCTAAAACACAATACTTATTACTTGTTTAATAAAAACTTGATTATTTTATGTACAGTGGAGAACATTTTATTTTATTTTATCGGAAATTATTTTTCAGTGCCAGCACTGTTGTTTAACTTAGCTACCCTTTTCTGGGAAATAACCTGAAAGTCATGGTATTTGTTTAAGGATATATGTATAGATATGTGCATATATTATATATTAGATATATAGGTATATATATAATATATAATATATATATTATATATATTATAATATTATATTATATATATGTGTGTGTGTGTGTGTGTGTGTGTATTGTACCAGCCGCACTACCCCCTTAACTTCTCGAATTCTTCGCACATTTTTGGATACGTATGTCACTACAAAGACCCTGATATCCGAGTGCAAGAAATATGAAGAAATCATGATGTCTGGTAGCAGGAAACGAACCCGCGGTGCCACAATCACGATGTCACTTTGCCTTACTAGTTGGCGTTACGGAAACTAACCTGTCCATGTGAGCCATAATTTTAATTACTGAAACCATAGAAAATGAAAACAAAAGTTGCACCTCAAATACCCAGTGGACAACCATCCCAACTTCGCTGAAGTAAAGATACACTAGTTATGATCACCTCGTGAACAGGTAACCTCCTTTGATAGGCGAACCTGTAACACAAAAATTCGCACGACCACGTGCGCAAATTTGGCATGGAATGGGCAGTGTCATCCCGAAGGTCAGTGTGTGTGTAAAAAACTGCAAGTCATTCTGGTCTTGCATTTTAACACGGTTGCTGAGAAATATTCCAATAAAAGGAAGGTGATTTCAATTTGTATTTGGAGTTGGTATGTTCAGCTTCTAAATATTGTTATTGGAAGTCTTTGCTTTTCTTTAGAAATATATTGCAGTTGACATCTTGATTGTGATGTATATGAAAATTTATATATAGTATATGCATTTACGTATACGTATAATCATGTACGCGCACCATATAATTATAATATAGTATATATAGATATATATATAATAATATATTTAATCGTATTTTATGGACATATGTATTGTGTATATATATGTATATGTATACAGTATATATGTATATGTATATATATATATATATATTATATAATATATATATATATATATTATATACACGTGAATATATGTACATTTTTACATACATCACAATTAAGATGTAAATTGCCATATACTTTTAAAGGAAAGCAAAAGCTCCAATAACACTATTTAGAAGCTGAACACTTACGATATATGTATATATAATTATATATATATATATATATAATATCATATATATATATAACGTATATATTACTCTACATAGAATATATATAATATAGGTATACACCATATATTGTATTATCCCCCCTTTGGGTGATATTAAAAGTAATTTATCTAAATCCTCTGTTATCAGTGGCGTAATGTAGGCAATCATTAGGTCTTCGATAAAACTTTTATGTCACATAGGCAATTTAGCTGAAATGATGGCTTTATCCAAGCAGGTATTGCTCTCGTTGCAACGATTTCATCATTTGCAATTCTAAAAAAAAGCGAACAAAATTTAAAATAAAATCTAATAAAGAGAACCTTGTTTCATAAGTACCATTTAGCACTTGGAATCTGCTTTGAAAACTGCCTCCTTATCCTGTTTAATTTCTCTCTCTCTCTCTCTCTCTCTCTCTCTGAGAATTGTACAATGTTGCATTAATCTGCATCGGCGCTCTTTTTATGAAAAACCTAAATATTGACAATTTTTAACCGATCTTTGTGCAACATGAAACACTTTATTAACCTGTGTCGACATATTAAAAATAATCCCTTAAGACTCTGGATCAAGAAACAAAAAGATGATTATATAAATTCTTCATTTCATTCAATAAAGGCTCGTGGAACAAGTTTAATATTATTCTAATATGAGCGTTTATAGTCACCTGCTGGAAACGTTTATCGTCATTGGTAGGTACTGGAAACGTTTATAGGCAGAGAATGGAAACATTTATTACAACATAATGGAAACGTTTACTGCTAGAAATGGAAACATATATAAGAAGAAAATGGAAAAGTTTATTGCCAGTAATGGAAACATTTATAAGTAGAAAGTAGAAAAGTTTATTTTAATATGATGGAATTTTTCTATTGTTAGATATGGAAACATTTTCAGTCAGAAAGTGGAAACTTATTGCCTGGTAACGGAAATGTTTATTGTCAGAGATGGAAATGTTTCTAGTCAGAAATAGAAACGTTTGTTGTCGGTTTATTTAAAAGTCTGTTGTCAGATGGTAAAAAATTGTTGTCAGAAAATTAAAACGTATTGGAATCGTTTGTATTCAGATATTAGAAACATTTATATCAATCGATGGAATCTTTTATAGTCAGAAAATGGAAGCATTCATTTTCAAATAACATAAACGGTGAAATGTAAATGCCTTTAGTTATAAACTTACGCATAAAGTGAATGAGTGTTTCACGTCATTATTTTAAAGAGGGTCTTTTCCTATGGCTTTTGGATAGGGGATGTGTCATACAATCCCTTTCCATTGATTGACTGTAGTCTTGATCATACACACTTCTTAACAGCTGAAGGTAAAGGAGAAGTCTTATCAGACTTTTTCAAGAGAGGTATAAGTTGATGCCGAATCTGCCGTACATATGCATATGGAATTCAAGTAGAGGTAGATTACATCCCCACCCCACCCCACCCCACCCCTCTTTTTGGGTAAAACAGAAAAGCAACTGTTGTTCATGGTTTCTGACTTTCTCATAGCCTTCGTTTTCATAGTCGGATCCTGAGACTTTCCTATTTTCGTTTTGCAGGTAAAACCACTTTGAGTTTCTTCGTCACGATCTAGTCCGTTACTGGAGCGGAATAATGGAAGTTGAAGAAACTCTCGGAAGCATCTGGAGATTCCTGTTGAAATATCTGTCGTTCAGGAGCATAGTCACTTCGGTAGCAGCCCCCCTCTCCTAACCCCTCCCCCACCACGAACACACATCCACTTTTTTCTTTCAAGACGTTTACCTACTCACATGGAACGAACCCACAATGGCCATTGACTCGAAAATCTCGCTTCCAAAGAATATGATGTTCGTTTGAAAGAAGTAACAAGGTAATAGGAAATCCAGAATGAAAAGATCAGTAATTGAAAAAGAGGAAAAAATATTAACATATTAATGAATAAGTATAAAGAATGTAAGTAAATTATCGAGGTTCCAGTGGCACAACATCCTTAGGGAGATTATTGTTGATTTCATTGACCTTGGATAGGTAAAACATGACCTTGCTTTTGTTGTCTCGGAACTCTTAAACGCAAGGGTGGCTTTACTACTACAAGGGAGAATGCCTTCAAATGTGTTGAAAAATTACCTGGAGTCTGCGAATGTTATACTGCATGTGAGATTGTCTTCCTAACTGTTTGTTATATTACATGTGAGATTGTCTTCCTGACTGTTTGTTATATTACATGTGAGATTGTCTTCCTAACTGTTTGTTATATTACATGTGAGATTGTCTTCCTAACTGTTTGTTATATTACATGTGAGATTGTCTTCCTGACTGTTTGTTATATTACATGTGAGATTGTCTTCCTAACTGTTTGTTATATTACATGTGAGATTGTCTTCCTAACTGTTTGTTATATTACATGTGAGATTGTCTTCCGGGCGCCTGTAGAATTTAATTTATGCAACAATCAACTTCGTGATACTTTTTCATTCTTAAAGTCGATGGATTTTTGTCGTGATCATACGACCCTGAGAGCAGTGTATTGCCGAGGGAACACTGACGACAAAGGCACTGTCCTGTGGATAGCTTAGCATCATTGAGAACGTCGCACTGACGAGAGAATTATATCGCCAAAGGCAATCTACTGTATTGCTAAAGGCACTAGGCTGTGGATAGCGTAGAGTCGCATTGCCGAGAACATTCTACTTCCCAAGGCACCCTACTGTGGATAGCATAGTATCACATTGCCGAACGTATTATCTCGAGAGCATTCACTGCCGAGTATATTGTCTCCAGGACGGCATTTGTTGCTGATTGTATTGTCTCCTTGAGGGCAATACACTGACAAGAGCATTACCTTTCTTGGAGCGTTGCCATCATGAGAGCATGTGACCCAGAGATATCATCGGTCAGTTCTAACCAGGTTTCTTACCTACATAGTTACGTGTCCACAAATGTAATTCCTGGCATAATCCACACTCGGTGTGAAAGCATAATTCCCGTTCTAAGAGTCCTCATGTGTTTTTATTTATTTAAACGAGAAGATTGGCAGGTTCCGTGAATTGACGTCACAGCAGGTACGGTCATCAATGCTGGGAGGGTTTTCGTGTCGAAAAAAGCGAGAGTTCTTCTCGTGGAATGTGTATGTGTGGAATCATTACGTTTTAGGTGAAACATTTGTTCAAGGTAATTATGGAAATAATGATGAAAATAGCAGCAGCAGCAGCAGCAGCAGCAGCAGCAGCAGTAGTAGTAGTAGTAGTAGTAGTAGTAGTATAGTAGTAGTAGTAGTAGTAGTAGAAGTATCACGTCATCAGACGTACGTCAATGACGTTCTTGATTCGCTTTCTTGCTTAGAGAAAATGATGGGAGATTTTGTGTGCAAGAATTTTCCGCTTCCATCGGCTCTACAGTGTGATATTTCACGAGTGGGAATAAGTGATGATTCATATCTATATTTTTTTCATCTGATTAATGGTCTGATAATCCTACTGCCGGTACGGTAACTAGATGTTAGTTATCGATAGTTGTATTCGATTAAAAAATAGCTTTCATATCGCTCGTATCGGACTTTGATCTTTCAACTCATTCTTTTATAGATTTATACATTGTATATCTTGCAGCTGATTTTATGTCTAAAGAGGCATAGTTTTTTATATATATATATATGTATATATATAATATATTTTTTATATATAAAAGCGAATACCACAGGAAAAAGACAGGCAGGCGGCGGTCAGTATTTATTATTATTATTATTATTATTATTATTATTATTATTATTATTATTATTATTAATTGGATTATTATTATAAGGAGATGAAACCCTATTCATATGACTTTCTGCCTATCATTTTCCTGTGGTATTCGGTTTTATAATGAAGTCAAGTGTATCTACTGTGATATTTTAAGTATATATATCTAATATTATTTATTAATATATATATATATATATATATATATATATATATCTATATATTGATTCCTGCTATGTGCTGACGTCTCCTTTATTTCAGGTGTGCCTGTTTCGTTTTCTCTTCCCATATATTTGTCTATTTATCACCTTTTCATGTGATTTTTCCTATAACTTTCTCTCTCTGGCGGCTGATTTCCGTATAGAGCCCACTTGGCTTTATATTCTGTGGAAGATGTAAAGGAAAAAAGAAAGAAAGGAAAACGAGCGAAAGATGGACAGAAGGAAGGAAGAAAGAAAGGAAAATGAACAAAAGAAAGGCAGAATGAAGAAAGAAAGAATGGAAAAAGAACGAAAGAAAGACAGAATGGAGGAAGAAAGAAAGGAAAGAGAACGAAAGAAAAACAGAATGAAGAAAGAAAGGAAGGAAAAAGAACGAAAGACAGACAGAATGAAGGAAGAAGAAAAAGGAGAGTAAAGATCAGAAAAGCAAAACGACATCAATTAATAAAGAAAGAAATAACGTAACCTCCTTAAGAATCAGGGACCAGTCAGTTACAGTTACATTTCGGCAACGTGGAGGAGAATAGCCATTGTTTATATATATGTTACCCCTGCCAGGTCTCCCTTGTTGAATCAGGGACTACCTGAGGAGTTAACCGCTTAACTGTCCGCATTAACCTCTCTTTAAATAGCGAATAGCTTTGAATGAAGACTGATTTAGTGTGAGGTGGTACTGCATTTTGTTTAATTAATTGGGTTGTGTTGACAATATTTTACCGTGCTGTCAGTTGTATGCCTCGTAATCGATGTAAGTTATGATCGTAAAAGATATACATACACACAAACACACACACACTATAATATATATATTATATATATATATATATATATATATATATATATATATATATATATATATACATCAGCGTGAAGGTGGACTATTAGAAAACGTTGCAATTCATTACAATTTCTTTATTTCCTACGTTTCGTAATATCATTATCACATCTTCAGGGATCTGTTAAACAATAAATAAAATTACTTTAAAATTACTTAAAAAATTACTTTAAAAATTACTCTAAAATTCAACATAAATTTAAATTACAACACAATTAAAAAAACATACAGAAACGAAAACAAAAAAATAAACATAAAAAGACCAAAGACCGCTAACCAACCTTATGCCGAGAAGGCAAGAGACAGAATGACAGAACAATAGTTTAGCTCAGGTACAGTTGTGTGGAGGAGGTATGGGTATTTACAAATGGGGAACCAGTTGTTTAATAAATAATGACTCTAGGATAGGCAGTTCATATGCATTGTTCGCTTGGCCTATGACTCGGCGGGAAAATGGCTTCTTTCGTATATATATTTTACAATTCTTTTCCGAAATGGTCTTTTCTTATATTAAGAGATGTTCGGGTTCGGGACGGAGAGGTCCCTACAGCCAGGTACGGGAAACTCCTAATATAAGAAAACCATTCTAGAAAAAAATTGTAAAATATATATAGAAAGAAGCCATTTCCGAGTCATAGGCCATAAACCAATATGTTCTGCCGGTACTTGCTAAAATGAATAAGGTAACTGAGAGAGAGAGAGAGAGAGAGAGAGAGAGAGAGAGAGAGAGAGAGAGAGAGAGAGAGAGTGTATGTGTATCCTTAGACTGCCTAATTCATTGGCCTTTGGTGTTGGCATCCCTTAAACAAATATGTTCTGCCTGTACTTGCTAAAATGAATGAGGTAAGAGAGATAGAGAGGCTGAGCATTGCCTCATGTAGAAAACTATCAGAGAGAGAGAGAGAGAGAGAGAGAGAGAAGAGACCGAGGAGACGGGAGAGAGAGAGAGACGAGGAGAGAATGGTATGTACCTCCTTCGACTGCCTAATTCATTAGGCTTTGGTGCTAGCAGCCCTTCAACCAATATTTTCTGCCGGTACTTCCTAAAATGGACGAGGTAAGAGAGAGAGGCTGAGCATTGCCTCATGTAGAAAAGTATGAAAGAGAGAGAGAGAGAGAGAGAGAGAGAAGAGAGAGAGAGAGAGAGAGAGAGAAACCCTGGAATCCTGACTTCCCTGCGCGGCCACTTTTTGCCCACCTCAGATTTTTTCTGTCAAGTTTTTATGGCTGATTAAAAAAAAATATTGTGTGTGAGAGAGAGAGAGAGAGAGAGAGAGAGAGAGAGAGAGAGAGATAACATTTGTGTAGCTGAGTATGGAGTCACGATGGAAAGATTGTCGTGTGCGTCTGTATTGATATTAAAATTTAAAGTTTTCTCTGTAAGGAAAGAGGATAACGTGAATTCAGATGATTACTACTTGCTTGAGGCTACAGACATTATTATTATTTTTCTTTTATTATTAACGTTTATATTCACATTGGCCAGATTTTATCAACATCGAAGGAAAAAATTAGTTTTTAATATTATATTTTACATACATACATAATACATACATACATACATACATACAAGGATTTCAATTCCACACATGCATGCAAGCATTTCGAACTCATACTTGCATACATACAAACATGCGTACAAACAAGACATGCAAAAAAGCATTTCGACTTCTTACATGCATACATAGATAAAAAAACATACATACATAAATTAATACATTCAAGCATCTCACTCATAAAATAATTCAAGGAAATTTTTGTGTCTATACATTCGACCCCATACAAACCTTATACCAAGCAATACACGATTTCGACCCCATCCATAATACAAGCTTTTTGCGTTGCCACAAGCAAAGCTATTTCGCGGCGCGGCACACCAACACCCACGCGCCACCACACACACACACATATAAAATTACAACTACTTTCAAATATCACACTCTCAATATCTGCTCTTTCACTGAGGACTTAATCTCAGCTACACCTTATGAATGCAATGTGTCATCGCAATGATGAAGATGCGCTTTTGAAAGCACCAAGCAGAACAAAGGCCCAGTGGCTTTCATGGCTCGACCACCCGAGAGATTTTGATCAGGAGTGCACACAACTCGCCTCGCGTCACCCAAGATCAGTATATGCAAGGAGGTGAGCCTGCAGCAGAGAGAGAGAGAGAGACCTTACCTTACCTTACAGACCTTACAGTTCGTTCGGGTTGCCCCAGGTCCCTCAGTGTGAGGCGCCTCTAATGTCTACCAGAGAGTTGCTAGTACATCTTCCGGTATATTTTGCATCTTCCAATCTTGGATGGTCTGGGATGCAGTTTAGATATTTGTCGAGCTTATTCTTAAACACATCTACGCTCACTCCTGATATATTCCTCAGATGAGCTGGCAACGCATTGAATAGACGCTGCATTATCGATGCTGGTGCGTAGTGGATTAATGTTCTGTGTGCTTTCCTTATTTTTCCTGGTATAGTTTTGGGCACTATTAATCTACCTCTGCTTGCTCTTTCTGATATTTTAGTTCCATGATATTTTCTCTATTCCTTCTATCTGTTTCCATGCCTGAATTATCAGTAGCGTTCATCTTCTCCTTTCTAGGACTATATATTTTAAGGATTGTAGTCTTTCCCAGTAGTCTAGGTCCTTAAAACTTCTTCTTTTATTCGAGCTGTAAAGGGACTTTGTACACTCTCTTATTTGTGCAATATCTCCTTTTGATAGTGTGGGTACCATATCATATTGCAATATTCAAGTGGATCTACGAACATATGTTTTATAAAGCATAATCATGTGTTCAGCTTTTCTTGTTTTGAAGTGTCGTAACAACATTCCATTTTTGCTTTAACATTTTGCCAAACAGAATGGCTATTTGATCATTGCATAACATGTTACTATTCATCATCACACCAAGGTCTTTAACTGCTTCCTTATTTGTGATTGTCTCACTTATTAGGTCCCCTATATGCATATAGCTTTCCTTCTTTGTCTCCATAATTTATTGATTCAAATTTATCAGAAGTTAAAACCATCCATCCCTATTTACCTCTGCCCACAATCATATACTTTGTTAAGGTCTCTTTGTAGAGCGTTCCTATCTTCATCACAAGTAATTTCTCTACTTATTCTTTGTGTCATCAGCGAAACTACTCACTACCGAATCCTTAACATTACTGTCTATGTTTTCAATCATAATAACAAACAATATTGCAGCTAGCACCGTACCTTGTGGCACACCGGATATTACCTTGGTTTCATCCGATTTCTCATCGTTTGCAATAACTATCTGTTTTCTGTTGTGTAAAAATTCTTTTAAACCATCTTCCTACTTTATCTAACGATATTGTGTTTTCTAATTTCTTTGCTAATCTATTATGGTCTACTTTGTCAAAAGCTTTTGCAAAGTCTAGATAAACCACATCTGTTTTCATTTCCGCTTTTCATATTTTTGAATATGTTCTCACGGTGGACTAACAGTTGGGTTTGTGTACTTTTTCCGGGTACGAAACCGTGTTTGTCCTATATTAAACAAATTATTTTTTATTAAATGTTTCATAATATTTTTCTTTCATTACCCTTTCATACACTTTCATATAATGTGATGTTAGACTCTACAGGCCTATAATTACTTGCCTCTAGTCTTGATCCACTTTTGAAAGTAGGGGTGATATATGCTAATTTGTGCTCATCATAAATCTTGCCTGTATCTACACTTTGTCTTAATAATATTGCAAGTGGCTTTGCGATAGAATGAACTACTTTCTTTAACAAAATAGCAGGGACTCCATCCGGCCCTGCAGCAGCTCCATTTTTAATTTCATTAATTGCCTGCACAATATCAAGCTTCATTAATTTCTATGTCAGCTAAATATTCACTATTTTCGTCCCTTACTTCTATATCATTATCTTCATTATCTATTCTAGGGGTGAATTCTCTCTTAATATCGTTCTGCCAAGTATGTTTGCAAATTTCCTTTTTTTTCATTCGTTTAATCTCCCTTCAATTCTCAGAGGGCCTATTTCTATTCTTCTTTTATTCATCTTCTTCGCATATGAGTTAATAAAGTTTGGGGTTTTGCTTGATATTTAATAGGGTTTTTTCTTCCAAGTCCCGTTTTTCATTTTCTTTTGATTGTATAATCTTTTGTTCTGCATTTTCTATCTTACTTTTTAGTTCTATAACTTTCCATGCATTTTTTTCTTTTGCAAGACCTTTTTTCCACTTTCTGATTTTCTGGACAAGATCCTTCTGTCTCTTGGTATGCATGAATGATGTTTACTTTTCTTCTTCGTATATATTTATCCACTATTTTCTCCAATAATTTTATATAATATCTCCGTATTTACCCTTATGTCATCACTTACGAAAATGTTATACCAATCTTTGTTTAATTCTTCATTAATTTCTGACCATTTTATATTTTTTACTGTAGAGTTGTACTTTCCATATCCTTCCCACTTTTTCATTTCTTGCTTATCTCTATTTTTTCACTTGCTTTTGGAAATAACTGTTAATTCCTATGACATTATGATCTGAAATACTCGCATTATAAACTATTATCTTTCTTTAACATAATTCATCTCGTTCACAATACTAGGTCTAAAGTATTTTCCTTTCTTGTTGGCAGGTGATTTATTTTGTTGAATGCTTTCGTATCTCTAGTAGCATATCTATAGCTTTTAAATTGCCTCTTATCTTCTGCACTACTATTACTCTCTTTTTTATATGTATAAGTACAACCACAGTCTCCTATTCGTTCTTTCCATTCTACGAAAGGAAAGTTGAAGTCACCAGATAGGAGAATAGTCCGTCCCTTGTGATTTCTACATATATCATCCAATTTTTCAATTATTAAGTCAAACTCTTTAGTATTAGGAGTTCTACTATATTACTATGTTCATCAATTTTTCAGATTCAAATTCTACCGCTATTAGTTCACATTCTGAGTTACTATATTTCTCATATATTTTTCCTTGTTTTTTGTCTTTCCCATATATTGCGGTTCCCCCTTGATTCCTATTTTTTCTATCTGATCTATAAGTTTGGAACCCTTTTATTTGATCATCATTCCCAGTCTCTTGGGAATACCAAGGTTTCACTTATATTCATTATATCTATTTTCTTTTCACATTTTGGGTTATTTCATCTAAGTACTCTATTTTTCTTTTTGAGTTACTCGTAACTAAACCCTGCGCATTCATCACTATGATGGTTTGCGTGTTTTCTCCTTCATTTAATATTGGTAGTAATAAGGAGTTTTCCCATGTCCTCTTTCCTGTTCTGGTATGTTGTTCTTTTTTTTCATTCCAGAAATTCAGAAATTCCGACATTAAAAAATCCAACTTTTCCATAATATTTGATTCTTCCTTCATCATAATTATTCATTTTGTGTCTGAATCTGCAACTTTTCTCCGTTTCTGCAATATCCTCTTGCATAATAAATACAGTTATTATCTCTTGAGTAGAATTTCGGAGCTGATGCTTTGAAATTTTTTGCTGACACCTCTGCATATCTCATTGGTGGTTTGCTTTTCTCTTTTACCTGATATTCTTGATTTCTCTCTTTATTTGTTTCTTTATTATTTTGGATTTTATTACTTGGTTGGTTATTTATTTGATTATGATTCATGGCTACAGGGTGCATATATTTGCATTTTTTGTCGAACTTACATCCTTTTCCTTCTTTTAGGTTTTTACATATTTTTGGATGCAGATCTCTGCAATCATCCCCATAGCCATCTAAGTATGCACATTTACCATATATTTCATAGTTTTGACATACCTTAGGATGTTTGTAGTAACATCTTTCTCCAAATCTGCAATTCCCTCTTTTCAAAAGGTTGCAGATTTTGTCTTTTCTTGTCTATTTTTTCCTCTTTCCCGTCATTGTGTAGATCTGGGTAGAGCCTCTTCGGGATTTGCTTTTCTGTTGTCATATCGTAATTTTATTTCTTCGTAGGTATGCTGCTTTATTGCCTCATATGTAGTATCAATGAGTATCTCTGCATCCATACTTTTATCTTGTTCTTTGTTTTCCTTATTTTTTCTGTCATTTCATTTTGTTTACTTCTCTTCCGTTTTCCTCTTCTTCTTTTTTCTTCTTAATTCTTCCTCTTCTTCTTCATCCTCAACTATTTGTACATTCAATCTTGATCTTTAATAACATTGTCTATCCATGATAGACATGTTGAACAAAAAATTCTTGTATCTTTTCTCAAATCTTGCATTACCTCAGCACACTGTGGATGGGTCGGAATGTTGCATGCAGCACATTTTCTGATTAGGTTTTGTGGATTGACTATGCTATACCAAACCTTACACAGTTTGCATGCTTTTGGCATTCTTTTTCCTAATGCATCAATTAGGATATTCACAAGATTCACCTTATTCATTTTCTTTGTCGGAATATGTTGGTTTATGTATATTTTCTTTATGAGTCTCTTGACCACTTGGATTTTATTTGGAACTTCTTCAATTATTTTCAAGATGTTTTTCATTAGATTTGTTCCAGTTTGAAGGATTATATCCTTCTAATATATCTATGAATGCTTTTGTATCTTTTGGTTAGGACTGGTTTTTGCTGATTTCAATAGATGAGAAATGCCAGTTCCCTTCCTGCTACCTCATCGTATTGCGAATCCGCCAAGCAAGCTAAATTACGAGAGAGAGAGAGAGAGAGAGAGAGAGAGAGAGAGAGA
Source organism: Macrobrachium nipponense (assembly GCF_015104395.2). Classification (NCBI taxonomy): domain Eukaryota; kingdom Metazoa; phylum Arthropoda; class Malacostraca; order Decapoda; family Palaemonidae; genus Macrobrachium; species Macrobrachium nipponense. The sequence goes on along the minus strand of NC_087213.1, from coordinate 2,661,738 downwards.
GATGAATATCATGAAAGAGAGAGATGAATATATAGAGAGAGAGAGAGAGAGAGAGAGAGAGAGAGAGAGAGAGAGAGAGAGAAAGAAAGGGAGAATGAATATTATGAAGAGAGAGAGAGAGAGAGAGAGAGAGAGAGAGTGAGAGAGAAAGAGAGAAAGGGAGATGAATATTATGAGAGAGAGAGAGAGAGAGAAATGGATATTAATAGAGAAAGAAATCTAATAATTTTTTGGATTAAGGAAAACAGAACTGGAGAGGCATGAGAGAGAGAGAGAGAGAGAGTCAAAACAATAGAGATAAATATTAAGAGAAGAAGAAGAAGAAGAAGAAGAAGAAGAAGAAGAAGAAGAAGAGAAGAAGAAGAAGAAGTAACAATAGCAAAAGGAGATGTCAAACTTAAAATCTGCAACAAAAACTTGACCATCTTCCCGAGAAATGTTGAGATCTCGATGTCCTGGCGACTGTGAGGTTTGGCCAACAAAATCTTGATTGTTTTGTTGTTGCTCGCAAGGCTGGTGGGGGTCTAATATAAAAAACCCCTTTGTATTCTCTAGATAACGATTACTCAGAATGTTGTGTGATTGGGCTTTAAAATTTGTTTTTATTATTGGTTTTTATTTGAGTTTTTGCCAGTGGTAATCGGTTCAATTATTGTCGAAATTATTTTGATTATTGTTAAGATATTTTTAATCATTGATGAAATAACGTTAATTATAGTCGAAATTATTTGAGTTATTGCAGAGATGATTTAAGTTATTGTTGAAATGATTTTCGTTGTTGTCGCAATAATTTTCATTATTGTCGAAATATCTTTCATTATGGTCGAAATTATTTTAATTATTTTCTAGGTGAATTAAGTTAATGAAAAATTTTTATTTATTGTCGAAATTATTTTAATTATTTTCAAAATATTTTTAATTGTTTTCAAAATATGTTTATTATCGTTAGTTATTGTCAAAATACATGTAACTGTTGTAGATTTGATTTTCATTATAGCCAAAATAATTCTAATTGCCGTCGAAATAGTTTTTAATTATTGTCGAATTAATGTTAATATATCGAAATTATTGTAATTATTATCGTAATAGTTTTAATTATTTTGAACATTTTAATTATTAATTTTAATTATTTCATCTTGTATTGTGTAACCACGAGTTTTTATTATTTCGTGTAAATGGCTGTTGAAATTGTTTTTTTTTTTTCTTTTGATAATTAGTATTTTCTTTTTCTGTCATTGGATAATGAATTTTTCATTCATTCCTTTTACTGTACCTCCGTTCATATGCTCTTCCATCCAACTTTCTCCAACCCTCTCCTAATAATTGTTTCATAACGCAACTGCAATGTCTTCCTTTTGTTACATCTTTCAAACCTTTATACCCTCAATTTCCTTTCAGCGCCTAATGACCTCATCATAGGTCCCAGCGCTTGGCCTTTGGCCTAAATTTTATATTCCAGTTTCAATCCAGTTTCTTTGTGGGTGGAAGTGGGGTTAACAGGGACTTCCTCTCTCGACAAGAGAGACTAGAAGATATAAGATAACCTTAAATGATAACATATCAGCTACGACCTTTGAACTTGTGGGTGAAAAAAAAAAACACTCACACAAATTGGAGGAGAAATATAGTGAAGAAAGTAACATACATTGTCTCGTTTCCACGCTGAAGAGGTATATTTGGATTGTTTGCAGGAGCTGGCCCTTTGCTGCAAATTCAACTTTGAACCTACCGAGAATCGTAATTCATTTCAGTTTTTAAGCTACAACTTTCTTTTTTTTTTTTTTTTTTTTTTTTTTTTTTTTTTTTTTGTGGCTGCAGAACCTTTTGCGGTACTAAGAATAAACGTTTGTGATAGTCACTTAATTGATACTTGACGTTCATGATCCAGGCAGTCACGACGTCAGATAACCTATATTTACTTCATTCCCTACGGGATGCAAGCAAGCAAATTGTTTGACCTCAAAGAGAGAACTACAGATTTTAAGGTACGAGTATGTTTGTACTTGTTAAACTTGTGGATAAATTTTTATAAGCTCAACAAAGTAATACCATTTAAATAGTTCATATTATTATTATTATTATTATTATTATTATTATTATTATTATTATTATTATTATTATTATTATTATTATTATTTTCTTTTTTTTCGCTCTATCACAGTCCTCCAATTCGACTGGGTGGTATTTATAGTGTGGGGTTCCTGGTTGCATTTAGGAGTCCATCACTTTTCTTACTATTTGCGCCGTTTCTAGGATCACACTCTTCTGTATGAGTCCTGGAGCTACTTAGCCTCTAGTTTTTCTAGATTCCTTTTCAGGGATCTTGGGATCGTGCCTAGTGTTCCTATGATTATGGGTACAATTTCCACTGGCATATCCCATATCCTTCTTACTTCTATTTTCAGGTCTTGATACTTATCCATTTTTTCCCTCTCTTTCTCTTCAACTCTGGTGTCCCATGGTATTGCGACATCAATGTGTGATACTTTCTTCTTGATTTTGTCAATTAGCGTCACGTCTGGTCTATTTGCACGTATCACCCTATCTGCTCTGATACCATAGTCCCAGAGGATCTTTGCCTGATTGTTTTCTATCACTCCCTCAGGTTGGTGCTCGTACCACTTACTACTGCAAGGTAGCTGATGTTTCTTGCACAGGCTCCAGTGGAGGGCTTTTAACACTGAATCATGCCTCTTTTTGTACTGGCTCTGTGCAAGTGCCGGGCATTCGCTTGCTATGTGGTTTATGGTTTCATTTTTCGTATTGCACTTCCTACATATGGGAGAGATGTTATTTCCATCTATCGTTCTTTGTTTGAACATATCTGGTTCTTAGGGCCTGATCTTGTGCCGCTGTTATCATCCCTTCAGTTTCCTTATTATTATTATTATTATTATTATTATTATTATTATTATTCAGAAGATGAACCCTAATCATTTAGAGCAATTAATTTATAGGGGCTAATTGACATGAAAAATAGAAAATCCATGCTTCATAAGAATAAGGTGTTCATTTGAAAGAAATTCAAAAATTATAGGAAATACAGACAGAAGAGATCAGCTGTTAGAAAAGAAAGAAGGTAAGGTAACAAGTTAGTAAATAATAGATGAAAATACAGATAGATTAATAAAATACAAGGTGGATTGCTTTAACTTAGTAATGCATTGCATCTCCGCTTGACCTTTTGAGGTTGCAGTTGCAGTTGCACACAACATCAAAAGTTCAAGCGGAGATGCAATGCATTACTCCCCTAAAACAATGTTCCCTGCATTATAGAATTTTCCTTCAATTTTATCTATTTATTTATTTAATAATGTATTCATTTATTTTTTTACTAATTACAGTTCTTTTCCTTTTGTGTGATTTATTACCTGCGGTTACCTCTTCCTAATGAGCACCATATTCTTTGGAAGGTTGAATTTCAAGTCATTGTCCCCTTTTATGGACTTGTTCTGTATGAATAGAGTTCATCCTTTGAATAATAATAATAATAATAATAATACTCAGGAAGCAGACCCTCTCTCAAGCATACTTTATTAAAAGTAATGGCTACTTCAGCAGCGTTACACTTGTAGAGATTCTTCTCTATTTTCCGAATAGCGGCTTTTTTCCGTGCTACTTAAAAAGGCTAGTAGAGCGCCTACAGAGGTCATGATCAAATACAGAGTCAAAATTGGTGTATATATTTGAACTTTAATAATAAACTATGATGCCATAGTCATCAAAGTCATTAACGATTTTTTTTTTCGAAAAAAAAAACGTTAATGACTTTGATGACTATGGTATCATAGTTTATCATTAAAGTTCAAATATATACACCAATTTTGACTGTGTTTGATCATGACCTCTATAGGCGCTCTACTAGCCTGTTTAAGTAGCACGGAAAAAGCCGCTATTCGGAAAATAGAGACGACTTTCTACAAGTGTAACGCTGCTGAAAGTAGCCATTACTTTTAATAATAATAATAATAATAATAATAATAATAATAATAATAATAATAATAATAATAATAATAATAGTAATAATAATAATAAATTTGGGTGGGTTGCTATGGATTGCATTTAATTAATGGGTCCAAGCGAACTATCGTTTATTGCCGTTATTATTTAAACCCCACTCCCGTCGATTGGGGGCCCGGGGTCATGTTAGCCTCATGTCAAGTCAAATGAAAGCGGTCATGTATGCAAAGCTCCCCAGATAAAGTGTTCTTTGCATAGGTCAACCAGCAGCGATTTCCAAACAAGGGCTCTGCAAGAAATCGGGAAATAAATAATTATTACAAATGACGGTGATTCGAATTTACTGAGCTCGATTCGTATTAAGAATAGCATATATAGTATATATATATATATATATATATATATATATATATATATATATATATATATAAATGTACTTCAGTGTACTTTGGTTAAACGTTCCCTGAGATATGAAAAATTGCTTAAGGTTTTCTTTGAAGGTATAAAGGTTAGGAATCGTAAGGTCAGGTCTTCGTCTGGTACGTGTTTCCGTATTAATTTGCTACAAAATGGGAGGTTTAAAAACAAGTTATATATATAATATATATATATATATAATAAATTATATATATATTAAGAATAATATATATATATATATATTATATTATATAGATAAATATATAATAATATAAGTATAATAAATATAATATAATATAAATAGTAAACATGTCCTAAGCCGGTATTTACTAATATTCTATATTCAGTTGTATCATTTCGTTTTTTTTTATATTTAGGTTTATTTCGACGCTTTTTATAATTATGGTTTCCTGTAACTCATCTACGATGCTAGTCCTCTGGTGTCACTTTGTCTCCATTCGACTTGGATCAGTCCTCTCAAAAATCTATCCCAAAATTTTAAGCGTCAGAACTTTTAAACCCATTTTCTCTGGAAAGCGTCGTCTTGTAAGAAACAAGTGGTCATAAAAAAAAACTGGAGGATAGGTCAAGGTCGCTTGGATGGATGGTTGCTTTTTGTTGGGCTGATACGCAAGAGCGCGCGATTTGCTCCTCCAACAAAGCTCCAGTCTGCTGGTGCAATGTCGCCCGATTAGGCACGAGATAAAAACGGCTTTAAGTTCTGAACGCTTGTGCAAGCTGAGAGGGCTTTTGTGTTGGGGTATTGCCGTGTCCCCAAGATTAATGGACTACGTGTGGCGGGCACACGCCTATTGTCGCTGTATATAACTCATCATAAATCTCGTCTATTGTATATTTAATTTCATTGCCACAATGTTTATGTGTATGGTTTATTGTAGCTCAGTCTCCGTTCTATTTCGATGTTATTAGGCTTCAGGTATAGGATAACTTGATTGCCGTTCTTGAGCTCTTTGAATAGGAACCGAATCATTTTAATTTATGGTGAGTAATAAGATATATTCAGTTAGTCATCTACGTTCAAAGAAGCGATATGTAATGGGTGATAAGAATGGGAAAGGACAATGAGATCCTCCTGAAACCATGTAAAGGAAGAAAAACCCAAGGAGAAAAAGTCCATCAATGCTTTGGAAGGCGAGCGAATGAATTTGAAAAGCAGAACGAGTCTTGCCGACGCTTTTTCAGAGCGTGTTAACACGTGTAAGCCACTCGCAGGGGAGAGCTCTCTCTCTCTCTCTCTCTCTCTCACTCAATGAATTCACAGTCTCACTCCAAATTCTTTCACTATCAATTTTTCCTCTCTCTGCTAATCCATTGCAAGTTTTTATAGTACCTTCTCTCTCTCTCTCTCTCTCTCTCTCTCTCTCTCTCTCTCGTCTGATGAGTCAGCAAGCAAGCACGATGATGTGGCTTTCGCTACCGTTTCATGTAAACCAATCCTGAGAAGATTGCTCTTATCCAGTTATGCTGGAGATTTAGAGGGGTGGATGTGGCTGGGTGTAAGAGGGGGATGGGGTTGCTTAAACTCTGCAATGTTGAGATTTTCTGAATTGTTTCCGAAATTGTTACACTGTTTTTTTTATTTTGTCTGTTGAAGTGCCTCCTGAGACGTATTTAATCTTCTCTCTCTCTCTCTCTCTCTCTCTCTCTCTCTCTCTCTCTTTCAGGTACGGGATACCAGGTCAGGGCGTTGCCTCCCAGGTGGCCATGTCATTGTGTAAATATATATTTGATTTTCTGCTAATATTAGCTTGATTCTACATCCTGCTTCTTGTTCAGTGTCTTCTTATTTTTTCCTCACTTGTTCTCTCTTTACTTGTGTTTTCTTATTGTCTTGTCTTGGTGGTTCTTTTTCTCTTTTTTCCTCTATTCACCCTGTTTACTATTTATTTCTGCCCGTAGGAGGGTAGTGCTGTCAGTGGACCTCACGCGGTGCACTGTAGGCATTACTTAAGGTTCTTTGCAGCATCCATTCGGCTCCTAGATGCAACGTCTTTCATTCCTTTTTCTGTACCTCCGTTCATATTCTCTTTCTGCCATCTGACTTTCCACCCTCTAACAATTGTTTCACAGTGCAACTGCGAGATTTCCTCCTGTTACGCCTTTCAGACCTTCTTGCTGTCCATTTCATTTTCAGTGCTGAATGACCTCGTAGGTCCCAGCACTTGGCCGTTGGCCTAAATTCTGCAATCCATCCATCCATTATTTATTTCTCTGTGCTCAGTAACCTGGAGTGATTGATAGCTCTGTTAAAGACAATGCATTTTTCTGTGATGTATTTTCATTGCGTTTTGGTTTCTTGTTAGTTATAGTAAATTAATTGTGACCAAGTGTTATGTAAATGGGGTTGCTTATTTTTTTCCAATTAATTAGACAGCATTTTAATATAGCTTTTAATAGGAATCAGTTAGTTATAGTAATTATTGGGTGAATGACTCCACATTTGTAAGGAAAATTCAATATATTTCTCTTGAGCAAAATATTATCTTTTATCATATGTATTTTATATTTCTCATAGAAGTATATTATCCCATATCTAAATGTGCTTTCGCTTAGCAATTTCAATACATTTCATCGAGCAGATTCATTCTTTTTCCATTGCAATTTTTTTTTTATCAGAAACGTCAAGAAACTTAGGGAAAACGTTGTTAAAATATGCTTGTGCTCTCTCTCTCTCTCTCTCTCTCTCTCTCTCTGCTAGTTTATATGCTCATATTATATATATGTAGATATATATATATATATATATATGTAATATATATATATATATATATATATATATATATATA
>NC_087213.1:2639554-2652054 GCF_015104395.2 Macrobrachium nipponense | reverse complement strand
GTTAGTTCATTTATATGGTTGAAAATATAGCCGAGTTCTGTTGTCCATACCTAACTGACCGTTTGTGTTGTATTAATCTCTGGGGAAGTGATTTACCTGTAAATCCGATGTAAGATTGGTCACAGTCCTGGCATGGGATCTCTATACCCCAGAGTCTTTGGGCGATGTCTTTTGTTGGACGTTAATCAGGGATTTGGCTAAGGTATTTGGTAGTAATGCAAAAGGGTTGGATTTCCCAAGGGTGTGAGTTACTCTCTTAATCGTCTCCAGGTGGGGAATTTTTATTTTATTGTTGGGTGTGTCTCTGGTCTTGTCTTTAGGGGGTCGGTAGAAAATTACGTTTGCTTTTTGAATTGCTTTCTCAATATATGGTCAGGATACTTTAAAGATGAAAGTTGCTTGCGAATTAGTTCAAATTCTTTTCAGGAAATCTGGGGAACAAATTCGTAAGGCTCTTAAAAATAGGTTGCTAGCTACACCTATCTTGATATTATTGTCATGATAGCTAAAGTAGTGAATATATGAAAGTGAGAAACGTTGGTTTTCTGTATATGGTAAATTTGTATTCTGTCGTGTCTCTGATTATTAAAACACCAAGAAAAGGAATTTTGTTGTCTGTTTCCCATTCAACTTTAAATTTGATGCTGGGCACTAATGCGTTTAATTTTGAGAGGAATTCATTAAAAATTACCCCACTTATTATCCCAAAATGTTAGTATGTCATCCACGTATCTCATCCACAGCATGTTTTTGGGTTTTATTGCATTTATTACTGTAGTTTCAAAGTATTCCATGTACAGATTGGCTAAAATAGGACTTAAAGGACTACCCATACTACCAACCCGAATTTTTGCTTGTAGAATGATTCCCCGAATGAAAATACGTATTTTAAGATGTCACAGAATTCGAAAACTAACTTTATTATTTTGTCAAGTGCCAAAGGGAAATGATCTGAATAGGGGGATCCCAATTAAAAACTTAAAAACTGAAGAACGTCCTGTACTTGGTACTTTTGTGAATAGGGAGTCTACGTCCAGGCTTAAAAGTTTTATGTTGTGAAGTGGTATATGTGCTTCTCTGAATTTGTGACAAAGTCTTCCGAATGTTTGATGTGGCTGGGAGAAAAAAGTGCTAAAAAAAAGGAGAAAGGAGGCCAGCTAACCATTTAGAAATTTTGTAATTGAAAGCTCCGGCGCATGAAACGATGGGTCTGAATGGAAGATTGTCTTTGTGAGTTTTGGGAAGACCATAAAAGTAGGGTAATTTAGGATTAATTACTTTAAATTTCTCTAATAGTTCAATATTCTTTTGTCTTGGCCAATTAATCTTACTTTCCGAAAAAATTCTGTGGGAACGTTCTGGAGGGGATTTTTCGTCAGTTTTTCGTAAGTATTTGTGTCGCTAAGGAGCTGGTTGATTTTGTCGAGGTAGAAGTCTTTGTCCATTATTACAATTTTGCCGTCTTTGTCGGATCTACTTATTATAACATCTAACTTTTTTAGCGAGTGGATGGCTATCATGAATCTGCGGGGAACAGGATATTTCTTATGAAGGTCAGTTAAAGCATTTAGTAACACTCCTTTTTAAACATATCTCTTCACGGCTGTAGTTTTTGTCAGATATGAATTTATCAAAAGCCACTATGAAGTCTAGGTTGTTTTTGCGGTCTGGCATAAGGGCAAAGGATAAGCCTAAATTTAAACTAAATGTTGAGTTACAGTAAGGGGGGTGTTTGGATAAGTTTAAAACTTTGTCTTGTTGTTCAAGATTATTCCATGCGCTATTATCTATTAGGTTATTTAACTTGCGTAAAAGTCTGTTGGAATGAGTCACGCTATTATAGGCAGCAATGTCGGAACAGAATGAAATCAGATACCTGTATACGTGGTCCGTAGTGAGGAGGCGAAGATTAGATTGAGTTCCATATATCACTCTGCGTAGCACGAGGATGTCGTTTCTCGTATTGGTGATTCTTTCTCTTCCAGAAATCTTGTGTGATGAGGGAAGGGGTTTGATTGCAGAGTCCATCTCCCGAATCCGTACATTTTTGGAAGTAGTTGTTTCTTTGAGGCATTCTTCCAAAAAGTGTTTTTGTTTTTTCAGCCGGTGTAGTCTGTTCAGTTCTTTTTCAAACTTGCGGAAAACTGGCTTGACTTCTGGAAGTGAGTGAAGAATCGTGGAAAGGCGGTTGAATTCCATAATGGGCTGACAATGACTGGTAAAATGTTCTGTAACAACAGAATTCCATCTAATAAAAGGAGCCCATAAAAACACCAAAATGTAGAGAGAAAAGTACTATATTTCAGAGACTGCTGTCTCTCTCTTCAGGTATATGAATGAGAAAAGTTTACAGAAAAGGTGGTATTTATACCAAGAGATTCGTCCACAAGTAAGCCAATTTAGGTCATCCCCGCTGATAATCTTCCTTTAATCTTCTTAAGCGTTGGTTGAATGAACACTGCGTCGACGATGTCCGATGTCCAATTCCCTTTTGAGATGTTCATTACCTGCTTCTCTCTTTTATTAAGGCCGATTCCATCATTTGACTCTTGTACCGCAGTTGCTGCTTATAAATAACACTTGCCAATTTCAGTTTATTCTATGGTTATGTTCATTTATATGGTTGAAAATAGCCGAGTTCTGTTGTCCATACCTAACTGACCGTTTGTGTTGTATTAATCTCTGGGAAGTGATTTACCTGTAAATCCGATGTAAGATTGGTCACAGTCCTGGCATGGGATCTCATATACCCCAGAGTCTTTGGGCGATGTCTTTTGTTGGACGTTAATCAGGGATTTGGCTAAGGTATTTGGGTAGGTAAATGCAAAAGGGTTGGATTTCCCGGCCAAGGGTGTGAGTTACTCTCTTAATCGTCTCCAGGTGGGGAATTTTTATTTTATTGTTGGGTGTGTCTCTGGTCTTGTCTTTAGGGGGTCGGTAGAAAATTACGTTTGCTTTTGAATTGCTTTCTCAAATTATATGGTCAGGATACTTTAAAGATGAAAGTTTGCTTGCGAATTAGTTCAAATTCTTTTTCCAGGAATCTGGGAACAAATTCGTAAGGCTCTTAAAAATAGGTTGCTAGCTACACCTATCTTGATATTATTGTCATGATAGCTAAAGTAGTGAATATATGAAAAGTGAGAACGTTGGTTTTCTGTATATGGTAAATTTGTATTCTGTCGTGTCTCTGATTATTAAAACATCAAGAAAAGGAATTTTGTTGTCTGTTTCCCATTCAACTTTAAATTTGATGCTGGGCACTAATGCGTTTAATTTTAGAGGAATTCATTAAAATTACCCCACTTATTATCCCAAAAGTTGTATGTCATCCACGTATCTCATCCACAGCATGTTTTTGGGTTTTATTGCATTTATTACTGTAGTTTCAAAGGATATTCCATGTACAGATGGCTAAAATAGGACTTAAAGGACTACCCATACTACACCCGAATTTTTGCTTGTAGAATGATTCCCCGAATGAAAATACGTTATTAGATGCACATAATTCAACTAACTTTATTATTTTGTCAAGTGCCAAAGGGAAATGATCTGAATAGGGGGATAATTTTTCCCTTAAAAACTGAAGAACGTCCTGTACTGGTACTTTTGTGAATAGGGAGTCTACGTCCAGGCTTAAAAGTTTTATGTTGTGAAGTGGTATATGTGCTTCTCTGAATTTGTGACAAAAGTCTTCCGAATGTTTGATGTGACTGGGAGAAAAAGTGCCTAAAAAAGGAGAAAGGAGGCCAGCTAACCATTTAGAAATTTTGTAATTGAAAGCTCCGGCGCATGAAACGATGGGTCTGAATGGAAGATTGTCTTTGTGAGTTTTGGGAAGACCATAAAAGTAGGGTAATTTAGGATTAATTACTTTAAATTTCTCTAATAGTTCAATACTCTTTTTGTCTGAGGAGTTTTAACGTCTTGCGCTGCTGTGCGTAAAATAAAGAAGGAGAAAGGAGAAAGACGTTGATAACATGGTATCGACTCTTCAGAGTCATCATCATTCATACAAGAAGTCCACACTTGGATCGTTTTTCAAGATGGCTTTAAAAGAATATATTTTTGCGTGTTAATCTGAGCTCTCTTCATTGATGGATTCCAAGCAAGCATTTATTCCTTGACTATACATGTGAATTTAGGATTTATACTGCCGCCATAGCATATGCCATGTGAATTGCCAATACCATGTAATCCGTCCTCATTATTGTCCCCTAAAGTGAAATATGTTGTAAATGTATCTGACTGTCGCATTTCTCAGTTCCAGTGTCCTTTATTCCTCAGTTCCAGAGGTCCTTTATTCCTCAGTTCCAGAGGTCCTTTATTCCTCAGTTCCAGAGGTCCTTATTTCCCTCAGTTCCAGAGTTCCTTTATTCCTCAGTTCCGAGGGTCCTTTATTCCTCAGTTCCAGAGGTCCTTTATTCCTCGATCCAGTGTTCTTTATTTCTCAGTTCCAGAGGTTTTTCATTTCTTTTCAGTTCCAGAGGGTCCTTATTCCTCAGTTCCAGTGGTTCCTCTTTATTTCTCAGTTCCAGAGTCCAGTATTCCTCAGTTCCAGAGGTCCCTTTATTCCTCAGTTCCAGAGGTTCCTTTATTCCCTCAGTTCCAAGAGGGTCCTTTATTCCTCAGGATGCCAGAGGTTCTTTATTTTCTCTAGTTCCAGAGGTCCTTTATTCCTCTTTTCCAGAGGTTCCTTTATTCCTCAGTTCGCCAGTTGGGTTCTTTATTTCTCAGTTTCCAGAGGTTCTTTATTTCTTCAGTTCCTTGAGGTCCTTTTTCCTTTCAGTTTCCATAGGTCCTTTATTCCTCAAGGTTCCAGAGGTCCTTTATTCCGCCTCCAGTTCCAGAGGTCCTTTATTCTTCCCAGTTCCAGAGGTTCCTTTATTGCCTCAGGTTCCGTGGTCCTTTATTTCCTCAGGTTCCAGAAGGTTCCTTTATTTCTCAGTTCCAGAGGTCCTTTATTCCTCAAGTTCCAAGATGGTCCTTTATTTCCTCAAGTTCCAGTGGGTTCCTTTATTTCTCAGTTTCCAGAGGTTCCTTTATTTCCTCCAGTTCCAGAGGTCCTTTATTCCTTTCAGTTCCAGAGGCCCTTTATTCCTCAGTTCAGTGGTCCTTTATTCCTTTCATTCCAGAGGTTCCTTTATTCTCTGTTCCGAGGTTCCTTTATTTCATTGGTTTCCAGAGGTCCTTATTCTTCCATTTCCAGAGGTCCTTTATTCCTCAGTTTCCAGAGGTCCTTTATTCCTCCGTTCCATTGGCCTTTATTCCTCGTTCCCGTGTTTCCTTTATTCCTCAGTTCCAGAGGTTTCCTTTATTTTCTCAGTTCCGAGGTCCTTTATTCCTCAGTTTCCAGAGGTCCTTTATTTCTAGTCCAGTGGTCCTTTATTCCTCAGTTCCAGTGGTCCCTTTATTCCTCTCAGGTTTCCAGAGGTCCCTTTATTCTCCAGTCCTTTGATTTGGTCCTTTATTTCCTCAGTTATCCACAGGTAGGTTTATTTCCTCAGTTCCAGTGGTCCTTTATTTCCTCAGTTCCAGAGGTCCATTTATCCTTCTGTTTCCAGAGGTCCTTTATTCCTCAGTTCCAGAGGTCCTTTATTTCCTCAGTTCCGAGGTCCTTTATTCCTCAGTTCCAGTGGTCCTTATTCCCTCAGTTCCAGAGGTCCTTTATTCCTCAGTTCCAGAGTTTCCTTTATTTTCCTCAGTCCAGGAGGTCCTTTTATTCCTCAGTCCAGAGGTCCTTTTATTCCTCAGTTTCCAGAGGTGGTCCTTATTCCTCAGACTTCCAGAGGTCCTTTATCCTCAGTTCCAGAGGTATTTATTCCTCAGTTCCGAGGTCCTTTATTTCTCAGTTCCAGAGGTCCTTTATTCCTCAGTTTCCAGAGGGGGGTCCTTTATTCCTCAGTTCCAGAGGTCCTTTATTCCTCAACCACAGTCCTTTATCCTCAGTTCCAGAGGTCCTTTATTCCTCAGTTTCCAGAGTCCGTCCTTTATTCCTCAGTTCCAGAGGTCCTTTATTTAGGTCCCTTTCCTCTTTTCCAGAGGGTCCTTTATTCCTCAGTTCCTGAGGTCCTTTATTCCTCAGTTCCAGTGGTCCTTTATTCCTCAATTCCAGAGGTCCTTTATTCCTCTTTATTACCAGAGGTCCTTTATTCCTCAGTTCCAGAGGTCCTTTATTCCTCAGTTTCCTGAGGTCCTTTATTCCTCAGTTCCAGAGGTCCCTGTTATTCTCAGTTTCCAGAGGTCCTTTATTCCTCAGTCCAGAGGTCCTTTATTCCTCAGTTCCAGATGTACTTTATTCCTCAGTTTTCCAGAGGTCCCCTTTATACCTCAGTTCCAGATGTCCTTTATTCCTCAGTTCCAGTGGTCCTTTATTCCTCAGTTCCAGAGGTCCTTTATTCCTCAGTTCCTGAGGTCCTTTATTCCTCAGTTCCAGTGGTCCTTTATTCCTCAATTCCAGAGGTCCTTTATTCCTCAATTCCAGAGGTCCTTTATTCCTCAGTTCCAGAGGTCCTTTATTCCTCAGTTCCATAGGTCCTTTATTCCTCAGTTCCAGAGGTCCTTTATTCCTCAGTTCCAGAGGTCCTTTATTCCTCACACCGTTGGACTGTGGAACAGCATCCCAGAGGATTTCGTGGAATTGGAACTTCAGAAGTTCAAAAGAAGATGCAATACATTACTACCCTTATACTATTCTCCTTGCATTTTAATGCATTCTTATCTATTTATTGATTTTTTTTCTTTTTCAATATGTGAGATCTCTTCTTTCTATATTTCCCTTCATTTCCTCTCATTTCTCCCTAATGAACACCAAATCCTTTGGAAGCTTCACTTTCAGGGCAATAGCCCCTGTGGGCTTGTTCAGTATGAATAGGTTTTTCATCTGCTGAACACACACACGCAACACAGCACACGACACACACACACACATATATATATATATATTATATATAGTATATATATAATATATATATATATATATATATGATATGTACATATATAATATATATATATATATATATATATTATATAAATTATATTATATATATATACGTATATATAGAGAGAGACAAAGAGAGAGAGAGAATTACCACACAGGATAGCCAAGCTCCTATGAAACACAGATGGCGAAAGAAGAAAAAATAAAAAGTCAATGAGAGAGAGAGAGAGAGAGAGAGAGAGAGAGAGAGAGAGAGAGAGAGAGAGGAGGGGATGGAGAGAGTAGAGAGAGAGAGATTACAAATACTTCTGTTATTTCCTTTTGTGGATGAAGCTACCCCCGTATTCCATTAAATACCTATTTGGGTCAGACTTCATTTTAAGTCTATACGGAAAAAACCGGTTTAGTAAAGGAACAATAAGCACATCTGAAATAGTTCTCTCTCTCTCTCTCTCTCTCTCTCTCTCTCTCTCTCTCTCATGACTTCATTTTTTCTTCTTTTGCCATCTGTGTTTCATAGGAGTTTGGCTATCCTGTATGGTAATCTCTCTCTCTCTCTCTCTCTCTCTCTCTCTCTCTCCATGGCACGCACAATTTTCATGGAGAAATGTGCTAACGGTAACGGACAGCGTCTACGAGACACACCCTTCCCTGGAGGTTCTCCTAGTAGAATTTAAGCTCTAATCGGGGAAATTGCTTGTGTTAATCTACCCATCCGTAGAATTATCCATAATACGGGTCTGGAAACGAGGCAGTTTTTGGCTACTATTGCTGTTAATTGAATAGGTCTTACTCTTGCTTGGGCTATAGTTCCTGGGGCAGGCTGTAATGTAATTTAGTTTTAATCTAAGGACGAGTTCTGCTTGCTCTTGAATGGTTGCTTGCATCGTTTAGATTATCCGTTAAATGTAGAAGGATTCTTATGGCCAGGGAGAGAAGCTTGCTGACGCTTATCTGTTTCACACGCGCGCGCACACAGGTATAGATATATTATATATATATATATACATATATATTATTATATATATAATATATATGATATTATATATAATTATGATACTGTATGTTATATTTATTTATAACAAATAAATAAATAACATATTATATATAGATAATATATATATATATTAAAAATATATATAGAGTAGAATCTACTGGTCACTTTTTACCAAATACAAATTATAATTGTTATGCTCACAATGCCCTCGCAACTTCTTAAATGTTCGCGCATATTTTGGGGTACGCTTGTCACTACAAAGCCATAAGGTTCAATTGCAAGATGTCTCTTAGCGGGAAACGAACCCGCGTTAGCATAATCACGACGAGGTCACGTTGCCGACCTGACTACGAAGTCTGCAACGTGACCTCGTGATTATGGTACAGCGGATTTGTTTCCCGCTTCGGGATGTCATATTTGCTTCAAATTCCTTGTCCTTGGATCTTAAGGCTTCGTAGTGACAATTGTATCCAAAGCAGCGCAAAGAATTCGTGAAGTTACGAGGGCATTGTAGCTATTGCATATATATATATATATATATATATATATATATATATATATATATATATGTATATATATATATATATATATATATATATATATATATATATATATATATATATATATATGATATATATATATATATATATGAAATAATTTTTGTTATATCCGACACTAGCAATAAACCTCATTGTCATATCTTGTGCATTAAACAGATGAGGAGCGACCTTTACACTGAGTAAACACAACGTCGAGCCATTGCAATAAATGTTGGCAGGGAAAAGTGGGAAAAAAAAGCTTTCCGTTTAAAACCACCTATAAAGGAGTAATTGTTTCAAGATTCTGGGAAAACGGAATCAGCGATAAAGTCTCCCAAATCATGGACATATGAGGTAAAAAATCTTGTAATGGAATTATTCAGTTAGCTTAATCCTGATTGCCAAACGATTTTCTAACTGTCCACTTGGCAGCAAAAGGGAATCGACACTTACCTTAGAATACAACGAAACCTTCGGTACTAACCTGAAAAAAGAAAAAAAGAAAATAATAATCTTGAGTGGAGTATGCTTACCATGAGCAGTAATGCTTAGTGCAGTAATAAGAGTAATAGGAGTATTGACAATAAAGCAAATATTCTTGGTTAGGTTTTTTTGGATTATTTTCTGTTGGTTCATCAGTAATATATAAGATAATAATAATAATAATAATAATAATAATAATAATAATAATAATAATAATCATTATTTATTATTATTATTATTATTACTTATTATTATTATTATTATTATTATTATTATTATATTATTATTATTATTAATTATTATTATTATTATTATTATTATTCAAAAGATGAACCTTATTCATATGTAAGAAGCCCACAGGGGTCACTGACGTAAAAATCAAGCTTCCAAAGAATATGGTGTTTATTTGAAAGAAGCAACAATATGTAATAGTAAGGACAGATATTATTATTATTATTATTATTATTATTATTATTATTATTATTATTATTATTATTATTATTATTATTATTATTATTAAGGTGATGAACCCTATTCGTGTGGAACAAACCCACCACCGGAGCCACTGACTTTAAATTCAAGCTTCCAAAGAATTTATTGTTCCTTTGAAACAAATAACAGAAGATAGCAAGAAGTACAGAAAGAAGAGATAATTAAAACCAAAGATATACTTTGTCCAGTATGTCAAACAAACCTTTCACTTCTGCTTGCATTATTATTGCATTACTTTCCTAATTCGAGTTTTTTTTTTTTTTTTTTTTTTTTTTTTAGTAACACTCGAGGTAAGGCAGCTAAAAAAGGCCCACTTTCTTGTACAACAAAGACATCCCTCATTCTGTGCTTGTAACAAATTTCTATTTCTGCGGTCATAATTATCATATGGCATTCTTACTTTGCTTTTATGTAAAAGCTCCTGAAATAAGACAGAACTAAATAAATCTATCTGGACGGTTTTGCGTTCACTGAGAGAAAATTCTCCTGATCTTTTCCCGCCGAGAGAGCACAACCAGTTTCGCTGCACAGCAGCACCATTAAGCAGTAAATGTTTACCTCGCTGTCTAACTTATCAGTTCCAGAGGTCCTAATATATTTCTCACTCCGTTGGACTGTTGAACATCTCTGTGGATGTCGTGTAATTGGATTGGAACTTCGAAAGTCAAGCGAAGATGCAAGGCATTACTACTTTTATGCTTTTCTCCTTGCATTCTGATACATTTTATCTATTTATTAATTTGTTCATTTATTTTTTCTTTTTAATAGGTGAGACCTCTTCTTTCTGTATTTCCTTTTACCGTATATTACTTCCTAATGTGTCAATGTCCGCTGTGATGGGATTGTTCCATATGAATAGGAGTCATCTTCTGAATAATAATAATAATAATAATAATAATAATAATAATAATAATAATAATAATAATAATAATAATAATAATAATAATAATAATAATAATAATAATAATAAGCAGGAAGCAGACCTTCTCGGATACATATCTTATTGAAAACATTGGCACAGTTAACTGAATTTATCTTATAAATAATTTTTTTTCTTCATAAATAGATAATCAGCGAGACTGCTAAGTAATTGGCCTAGATTTATGGTGTTATTCTGGTATTTTGAATGTCAGGATCTGGTATTTCTCTGGTATTATCAATACTAAAATATATGGAGTATATGTTTTATTTCAATTTTATCTAATATATAATATATAGATATAATATAATAATATATTATTATATATTATATATATTATATATATATATATTACAGATAAAATTGAAATAAAACATATACTCCATATATTTTAGTATATATAGATATATATATATATATATGATATATATATATACACGCACACACACACACACACACACATATATATATATATATATATAGATATATATATATATATATATATATTTATATATATATATAAATATATATATATATATTTATATACACACACACACACACACACACATATATATATATATAGATATATATATATATATATATATATATATAATAACATGTATTTACACTTCCATCATTGTGGTTTTCTTCACTATTATTATTATTATTATTATTATTATTATTATTATTATTATTATAGTAGTAGTAGTAGTAGTAGTAGTAGTAGTAGTAGTAGTATCATCATCGTCATCTAACGTCTTTTATTTACAACTCTGCCACTAAGAAGACACTAGCACTATTAGATTTTTGCTGGTGGTCATTCTCTTACGAATTCTCAATGCAAATGTAAGCAAGCAAATTCGTGTTAGAGTGATGAGCCGTCAGACTATACAAGGGAACATGCAGGCTGCCTCCAGACAGAATATCAGATATATTCAAATGGATGGACAACTGATATTGAAAAAGACAACATAATTTACGTTAATGTTAGGACATGGTCGATGTAACAGCGATCTTTCTCATTCGCAAACCCGTAGTGGGGTAGTGCAGTCAGTGCACCTCTTGCGGTACACTGTCAGCACCTAGCTGCAGTTCCTTTGATTCTTTTTTACTGTACCTCCGTTCATATTATCTTTCTTCTATCATGCTTCCCTCCGTCTCCTCGCAATTGGCTCCTGTGCAATTGTTGCGAGGTTTCACATTTCAAACCTTTTTACTGTCAATTTTCGTTTCAGCGCTGAATGACCTCATAGGCCCGAGCGGTTGGCCTTTTGCCTAAAATCTATGTCTACTCTGTAATATTCACATTCACAATTGATACTTGGTCGTCTTTTCCTTCCAACAGGAACCAGATTTGCTGAGCAGCAGCGGCACCAATCTGCAGTAAATGTTTACCTCGCTGTGGAACTTCTCAGTTCCAGAGGTCCTAATTTATTCCTCCCGCCATTGGAATGTGGAACAGTCTCCCTGGGGACGTCGTACAATTGGAACGCCAAAAGTTCAAGGGAAGATTCTATGCAGTACTATCCTAAAGCAATTCGCATTGTATTTTAATATTTGTTTACATTTTTATACATTTATTAACTTATTGTTTGATTTATTTGTTTTCCTCATAACTTGCCACTTCTTCCTGTGCTTCCTGTATCTTCTGTTACTTCTTTCAAATGAACACTATATTCTTATGGAGTTGAATATCAAGTCAATCTCCTATCCGATTATAAATAGAAATTCCATTCTAGTTTCCTTTATGTAGATTTTATTATTGCTGTTTTTTCTGGGTTAAAACTGTTTTCATTTCAGTTTTTTTTTTCTTTACGGCCTATATTCCCGTATTCAAATGAATCTCACCTGCCTCTGCTTTCAAGGAAATGCTTTCCGTGTCCTATAGGATTCGTATCCTTTTCCCAAATAGGAAAAATTACTTGTAGCGGTCAGATGTGCGATAGAAAAACTCGCCTTATTTCGTAGACTTCTTCTTTGGTCACAGACCACTCGGGATCTGTGGGTCTTTTGGCTGTGACGCCAGAATGTTGTGTGAATGAATTAGCCGTTGCAACCCTTTTAAATGGATCAGTCAGTGCAATGCTTTTAAATGGGTCAGTGACTGCAACGGTTTTGAATTCATCAGAT